>NC_032017.1:2518234-2740727 GCF_001865875.1 Lupinus angustifolius | reverse complement strand
TCTAGTAATTTTGAAATGAAGGATCTTGGTGAAGCTTCATTTGTATTAGGAATCCAGATACACCGAGACAGATCTCGGGGTATTCTTGGATTATCACAAAAGAACTATATAGAAAAGGTACTTAAAAGGTATGACATGCAGAACTGTAAAAAAATGGATACTCCAGTTGCTAAGGGAGACAAATTTAGTCTCAATCAGTGCCCTAAAGGAAATCTGGAAATTCAGGAAATGCAAAAGATCCCTTATGCATCAGCTGTAGGAAGTCTTATGTATGCTTAAGTATGTACGCGTCCGGATATAGTGTTCATAGTTGGGGTTTTAGGCAGATATATGAGTAATCCATGAATGGATCATTGGAAAGCAGCCAAAATGGTCATGAGGTACTTCAAGGGAACAAAAGATTATATGCTCACATATAGGATATCAGACCAATTAGAGATCATTGGGTATTCTGACTCCGATTTTGCAGGATGCCAAAATGGTAGACGATCTACTTCGGGATATGTTTATTTGTTGGCTAATGGTGCAATTTCTTGGCGTTTTGACAAGCAAACTCTTGTGGCTTCATCCACCATGGCAGCTGAATGTATAGCATGTTATGAGGTATCACATCAGTCATCATGGCTGAGAAATTTTGTCACTGGGCTGCGAATTTTGGAAAGAGTTGAAAGACCACTAAAGTTATATTGTGACAATAGGTCAGCCGTGTTGTTCTCCAACAACAATAAGTTCCTAGTTGTTAAGGAGAAAGTACAAAGTGGACAACTTTCCATAGAACACTTAGGCACTAACTCCATGATTGCGGATCCTCTTACAAAATCTATCACAACCAAGGTCTTTCATGAGCATACTGCTCACATGGGTGTTATGCAATGTGAGGATTTTTTGGTATAGTGGGAGTTAGAATGTGCACACCTTTATTATGTTCTATGTAATTTCAGTATTATGTATGGATACTTTGTATTCAAACTTCAGTTGATTAAGCATTCAGTTTGGTATTCTGTCTTTATACTTTGTACAATAATGTTTTATGTCATCACTAAGGATCTCACTAAAGTTAAGTAGGACCAGTTGAAAATTGACATGTACAAATCATATTCATGTGATTTTTATGCTACAAATTTCATGTTGGTGATCATTGTTGAATTAGTCATGATTGATATGGCAAAATTCACTATGATTCGATATGGAGACATGACTAATGAACGAGATAATTTGGATATGCCTGAGTCATAATGACAATATTTAAGTGCGCAATAAGGATAACACGTATGGAGAATCATATGTGTGACCAGTGGGAGATTGTTAGAATAGATTGTTGGAATTTCTTACAATTTGTGGGTCACAAATATAATTCTATAATTGTGTTATGACCATTATTTAATTAGTCAAAAATATAAAATGATCTTCAGTAATTAATTTGGTGGCTAAGGGCATATGTGACATGAAATATTATAAGTGTAGATACATTCAGACAATTTATGATTTAATGAAGGGACTGAATTAGAACTATTGCAACTTAAGTAGTAACTGTTTCGGTTACTTTTACGGGTTATGGTCCCCATTTGTAGAGCAACGAGTTTTGTTGAGTAGGCTGATGAGAATAAAGGGAATTGTGAGGAGTGATCAATAATAAGATAACACACCATCATAATTCCATAAGGTAACTTAACATCTAGCATCACACTCTCCTTGACATTCTGATTCCCCTCTAGAGAAGCAAAAGGAAAACCATCAGGCGCTCTAAATGGGGTTTCTTCGAGATTCCCCTTTAGAGAAGCACATACCTTCGAGATTCCAAATGGCTAATCAAGGTATGCTCTTCTTCTTCACCATGAAATCAATTGGGGTTTCTTCGGTCTGGATCATGGTTGTTCCATTTGGGTTTATGTTTGGGCATAAACATTATGTTGTAGAAACAAAGTCATGATCATCAGGATTTCCGCATTTTGTTTAAAGGAATATTAATGGAGAAAATATCCAACAACCGGACCAAATGAAGTCATATATATTTAATAATTATTTAAAATATATAATTAAATTGGACTAATGTCTCTTCGTTTTTTTGGACTAGAATGAAATAGAACATGAAGTAATGTTTCTCTGCTTTTTTTAATTTTAAGTGAATCTTCTGCTCAGCTTCCTATGTTAACCTAATTAGACCAGAATTTTCATGATCCAATATGGTCCAACTCCTCATTCGGTTAAGAGTATTAACACGAGCCATTTGCAAGCTCGGTCAGTAAACAGACAGGCCCACTCCCCCAATCCTCATATTATTGCTAATCTCTTATTATAGAATTAGATTGATTAGTCAAAGATAATATTCAAGCTTATTACCAGTCTTATTAATTACTAAAAATGATGTTATGAAAATTATTGATATTTTCATTAGGATACTAATGATGTTAGTTGGAAATGATGTTGAATGAATCAGAACGTAGATGTTTTATGAGTTAAAACATTAAAACATCGAAATCTTGAATAACGAAATCAAATTTAGACCCTTATACTATTTTAATTTGTAATTATTTAGATGTGAAATCTAAAAACAAAAACCGTATTTGAAACCCATTAATTGAATACTATGCTTACTTTTGAACAAGTTAACATTTCTCTAGTACCAATAGATACAATAACTCTTTATATTCTTTTGCAATAATTCAATTTTTTATTTTATTGACCAATTTGTCATTTAGCAATATAAAGAAAATCTCCCGACATCAGAAGGGGAGGCCTGGATGTAGTTTGTAAGTGGACCCGCAAACGAACCAGAATAAAATTTCTTGTTGCATGCTTTTTCTATCCTTAATCTCTTTAAATTTCAAGTTGCAATATTGCCTAATTTTAGCTGATATTCAAGTATATTTGCTTTATCTGTATCAGATTATCGGTGATTGGCTGAGCAATAAGCCATTCCACAACTTTCTGTTTTCTGTGAGTTAATTGATTAAGACAAAGTGTTAAACGATTAACTAGAGCTTTTTCCAGAATAGGGTTTCGGTGCAAAAAGCGGTAATTGGTAACCACGACACCTATTCAACCCCCCTTCTTGGTGTGTTCTGTCCACTAATACCTAACAAGTAGTATCAGAGCTAGTACGACGTGCTAGCTCAACCGTATACGTGTGATCCTTAAGGAAAAACAAATGGGTTCCACCAATCCCTTTGGTGGTGATGGTGCATCCATTAACCGCTCTCCCGTATTCAGTAGCGAGGGATACGCCTACTGGAAAGTCCGGATGAAGATATTCATTGAAGCCATTGACTCGGATATTTGGGAATCCGTATTTAACGGACTTTTCGTCCCAATGCATTTAGTGGACGATGAACCGAAAGAAAAACCTAAGAGTCTATGGACCGATGATGAATATAAAAAGGTTCAATACAACCTACATGCTAAAAGCGTCATCACATCGGTCCTATCATATAATGAATTCTTTCGGGTTTCGCAATTTCAAAGTGCCAAAGAAATGTGGGAACACTTTACAAGTGACTCACGAAGGTACTAGCGAAGTCAAGCGTTCTAGGATGAATGCCCAAACATGATTATGAGTTGTTTCATATGTTACCGAGTGAATCTATCGATGACATGCAAAAATGATTCACTCACATAGTAAACCATTTAGTTGCTCTAGATAATTTTTTTACCAAAGGAGAACTAACTAATAAAGTTTTGCGTTGTCTTGACAGGAGATGGCTACTTAAATTTACAACTATCATTGAATCCAAGGATCATGACTCCATGCCTTTGGCAACATTATTTGGAAAGCTTCAAGAGCACGAGATGGAACTTGGACGCTTAACGATGCATGAGGAATCAGATTGCAAAAAGAAAAGCATATCTCTTAAAGCAACAACGTCTGAACCTATTGAAGAGAAAGAAGATGTTGAATCTAATTCATACATTAATGATGAAACGTTGAGCCTTCTCGTATGAAAATTCGGGAAGTTCTTGAAGAAATGAGGCTTTAAACGTTTTCAGAAGAACGAAGCGCGTGAGTCAACTAGAAAAGGAAAATGTAACAAAGACCGCTTCACCTGCCACGAATGTGGTAAGCCATGATACATGAGATTTCAATGTCCTACTTCACTAATATTGAAACGAATGTATTGTTACATGCACACTTCCAATACACAAACTTAGAAGCTCCCTTCTTGAATCCAAGAACCCACTTTCTTGGTTTGACTCACCTAATCGCCTAAGAAAACCTTCCTTACGATCTAGCCCAGCCAAGAAAATGTTCTAAACTCAAGACCTCTAAGCCTTGGTGAAGACTCATTGAGTCTCTTAGGTGGTAAGACACCAAGATACGACTTCTCTTATTACAACACAAAAAAAAGTACAAAAACTAGAGTATTATCAAGCACAATGTAGCTCAAAATATCGCAATTAAAACTCAGCTAAAAACCCTAGACAAGACTCACAAGTAATCATGAATATGTATGAGTTAATTGATGTGCGAAAACAGAGAATTTCTATCCTAGAATTCTTCTAAAGAAATGCAAGAATCATGCAAGAAAAGATAGCAAATATTAACACATTAATCACATGCAATTAGATCACAATTAAAATCTAAATATGAAAATATCTCTTACTATCTCACAATGTATTTCTCTCTGCCTAAATGACACAAATGAGCACGAAAAATATGCAACTAGCAATTCTAATATGCAACTAGCACAAATGAGCACGAAAACAGAGAATTTCTATCCTAGAATTCTTCTAAAATAAATAGTTTAATTTTGTATATTTTCTTTTAAGTGAAATATTATTTTATTTTTTGCTAGCACCAAAAAATACAAATAATATTATTCAGTCATATGTAATATAACTAAGTGTAACTTAATTAATATATTTCAAAGGTTTGTTTGAATTAACAAAAAATGATAAGATTAGTGATTAATTTAAACATTTGATAAATCAAGAGCAAAATAACATATTAAATGATAATGATGTGAGGTTGCTAGAAATTAGCAAAGTGAGACATTTTTCTTTTGTTGTTTATAAATGAGACCTTGTGCATGTTGATATATACATAAAGAAGCAAAAGAAGAAATCATGTTCTTTTTTAATCTTTTTTTGGTTTTGCATGTTAACTCATTTTCTTCCACGAATAAGTGTTGATACAATAAAGATTAGTCTCAGTAGTCTTTGTATGGATACATGTGTAGGACTTTCACACTTTAGAAGGACTTTGCAAAAGTCATCACGGTCTCTTGAGGTATTTTTACAAATGGATCCATTATTTTTCGTTGTGCATGTTAGCAAGAGGCATAATAACCTTCAATATATTTGTAATATCATTATTAATCTTTAGAGATAAACAAATTAGACAAAATTAATAACAAAATAAGAGCATTGAAACTTTACATTAAACGAAATCAAATACCCATAATATGAAAATTAAATAATTTGAAACTTCCAAATAATATAGAAGAAACTCAGAAAAATGACAAAATGACTTACCAGGAATACTCGATGATGAAAATGGTTCCAACACTGAAACCCCATTTATTTCAAAAATGTTTTGGATCAGTTCTAGAACTTTAGTACGTGTAGATAAACTCTGGTGACAGTTGTGATAATCTAAATATGTTTAAAATTATATCAGTTTGTTTGTTTGTTTTTAAGGCTTTTATATATTTGTTTGGTGAAAGTGAAATAAAATTATATCTGCCACTGAAGATCTTTTTGGATCAATTCATGAATGATGAAGTTTATGAAAAACAAATAATAAAAAAATGAAATGAGTATAAAATTAAAGCTCGTTTGATGATGGAAGAGAATAGATCTCGTTTGACGATGGAAGAGAATAAATCTGTTTAATAAAGATAAAAAAATGTAGGAGTAGTTTGTGAGCTTCAAGTGAATATAATATTAAGAAGTAAATTGAAATAAGAATAAAGACGAAGATTAAGAAGTAAATTGAAATAAAATAAGAATAGAGGTGAAAGATTAGTCTGATGAAATAAGATCTCGTTGGATCGATTCATGAATGATGAAATCTACGAAAAATGAGTATAAAATCATATCTCGTTTGACAATGGAAGAAAATAGATCACTTTAATTAATTAATTAATTAATAAAGATGAGAAAACGTAGGAGAAGTAGTTCATGAGTTTCAAAAGAAAAGAAGTGAAATAAAATCATATCTGCCACTAAAGATCTTTTTGGATCAATTCATGAATGATGAAGTTTATGAAAAACAAATAATAAAAAAATGAAATGAGTATAAAATTAAAGCTCGTTTGATGATGGAAGAGAATAGATCTCGTTTGACGATGGAAGAGAATAAATCTGTTTAATAAAGATAAAAAAATGTAGGAGTAGTTTGTGAGCTTCAAGTGAATATAATATTAAGAAGTAAATTGAAATAAGAATAAAGAAGAAGATTAAGAAGTAAATTGAAATAAAATAAGAATAGAGAGGTGAAAGATTAGTCTGATGAAATAAGATCTCGTTGGATCGATTCATGAATGATGAAATCTACGAAAAATGAGTATAAAATCATATCTCGTTTGACAATGGAAGAAAATAGATCACTTTAATTAATTAATTAATTAATAAAGATGAGAAAACGTAGGAGAAGTAGTTCATGAGTTTCAAAAGCAAAGAAAATTAAGAAGTAAATTGAAAGAATAATAAAAAAAGAAGATTAAGAAGTGAATTGAAAGAAAATAAGAAGAGAGAAATGAAAGAATAATTTGATGAAAATAACATTTTCTTTGGATATTTTATCACATATATTCATATTAATATAGTAGAAGAGGAATATAATGTATGAGAGTTCATTGTAAAAATATGTGGTTGTAAAAATATGTCCATGACAATGATCTTTTTTGTTATATAGTTAATAAATGAATGAGTTATAAATTTTCATTACTATTAGTTTAATATTATTTTTATGAGGAATGATCCACTCAATTTAAGAGTAAGTTTTTTAAACTTAATTTCGATCATGGTAATCATTTCTAGAAAAATTCAGTGGTTTGAATTGATGAATAATTCATAAAATTAATATTAAGATGATGAGTAAGTTTAAATAAGTTCATCTCACACTATTTTTATATAAGAACTAATTTATAATTAAAGTTTATATAAAGATATTAAAAAGAGAAAATAATTTATATAAGGGGCAAAAGCTTTAAACAAGAAGTCAATCGAAGAAAACAAATGGAGTGAAGTGAAGCAGAAAAGAACAGAGAAAACATCAAAATCAAAAGCGTAGAAGAAAAAAAAATGAATGAAGATGGCGTAACCTCTCCCAATCTCAAATCACCTTCTTCTCCTCCAACACTTGCTGATAGGCCCCTTTCTCTATTACGGTTTTTATTTATTTATTTAAAAACCCTCCATTTTTTCCAATTTATTTAAAACCCCTCTGATTTTTTTTTTTCAATTTTCATTTTTTTGGTACCTCACCCTTAGGTAAGGAATTAATCTTCGGGTTGTGTGTCCGTCCTCTTAACAAAGTCGCTCTCGGAAATCGAATCCTTAACTCTTTTTTTTTTTGGGTCTTTCTTTATGGGATATAGCGGACTTGTATCTACTGCCTTGTTGGTTTCAATTTTCAATTACTTACACTTAACTTTAATTCAATTATACTAAATTCTCATTTTTATAGTGTTTCTCTGATTATTCGTTATTTAATTTTGGGTTAATTTTGCGACTAATTAATCATTATATTTGTTTCTCAGCTCTGCAGGTGCGTCGTCGCCTGCGTTTCCAACAATTAACGGAGAGAGTCGGCGCCACGGCAGTGAAAAGTCGAATGCTGATTCGCAATTGATGGTTGATTTGGTGCAGGGGGCTTTGAATCGTTCGTGCAGGCCCTGGGAAAGAAGCGATTTTCTGCGGCGCCTTTCAACGTTTAAACTCGCCGGAAAAAAGCCCAAGGTTAGTAGATAGCATTGTAGATTGTTCCTGGTTTTGTGTTTTTTGCAACGTGTGATTGATTTGTTCTGTGGACTTTTTTAGAATTGAGAATTGTGCTGGAAGTGGTAAAGATAATTATAGGGCGGAATTTTGTGAAGTGCTTGTTGAATAACTTTTTTTGAAATAAGCTGAAAAGAGTGTAATTTCATAAGCTTATCTGGCAAGTTTATTGGAATAAGCTAAAAAGTGCTTATAGGAAGGGCATAAGCTATTTTCTAGAGATTGTTGTGATAAGTTATTCTCATAACCCAAGGTTATTTTATGTTAGAAATAACTTGCAGTAAAAATGTATTTTCAAGAGATTGTTGAATAAAAAAATGTATTTTTCCCGAAGAGTTAGCTTAAAACCAAATATGCACTCAGGTAGCATTCGACAAGCTGACAGAACATGATGGAACATCATGTCCTGTTCCGTTTTTTTAGTTCCGCCCCTTTTAGAAGTACTAAATTGTTTTACTTTAATCTCCTGACAAGTCTACCAAATGTTATCCTAGTCATTTGTTCTGGTCTCAGCCTATGAGAGAAATCACTAATTGCTTAACTTTCCTGTAATAGGTACATAACATCATTTTGCTCCTTTTGTAGGTTGCTGGCTCATTGGCCTGTGCCAAGAGAGGATGGGTGAATGTTGATGTTACTAAGATTGAGTGTGAGTTGTGCAATGCACAGTTAGATTTTGCTTTGCTCTTAACTTCTTTTGAAGGTGAGACCACTATTATTATGGTTAATATTTTGCTTTATATGCTGGTGGGTCGCTAGTTCTGCTAGATTTTGACCAAACTCGAACATGCCTTTAGTACATAGATATAGAATATAGATTGTTGTGTTATTCAGGAAGACTGCTTATGCTAGAACAGTTGTGGAGCTTGAATAAAATGATAGAGGGGGTCAAAATAAAGTCATATAATGTTGTAACTATTGTTTTCTGGTTATAGACATGTGCAATTGTGCACTAGTAGCCTGATGGCAGATTCTAACTTTTCTTACCCCTAGAGCCCGTGTTTGAGCCTCGAGTTCCTCACATGTGACCAAATTATTTTTTAAAGCTAGCAGCACATAGTACAATTATATCAGACTAAAAAGCATACAACTTAGAGTCAAACTTGAGTTCTGTAATTGGATAAAAAACATAACCCCAAATTGAGATAATAAAAATTAATATATATACATATGTATTAAACAAATGAAAAGTTTGGGGGAGCCATGGCTGATGGCTCCCCTCTGACACCCAGAATATCCACCCCTGTGCTAGAAGTAGTGAAGTTTCTTATTACGTTATATATGATGCAATTTGTATGCTTGCTTGGTTCTTAGCTCAAGCTTGGTATTACCTTTCGTCAAAAGTTATCTTTCCTGGGTATCAAAATTGTCACTATAGCGGAAAATGCTCCTGTTAACTTCATCACAATGTTTTTCTACAAGGGTTGTGGGGAAGCCTGTTTGACACTAGAGTGCCAACCAGATTGAATTTATTGGAGGTTTTTATTATGCTGGGATTGATAGTATATTTATTTTGAACTTATTGATATACCAATTCTAGTTAATATTCAATAGAAAATGGTTTACTATCTTTTTTTATGTTCGAGTCCTTAACCATAATCCCTTTTATCTTAACTTCTATGCAACTTGATTCCATTGGTACTTTCTGGACCTTGATATTCTTGTTTTTCTTATATTTGGTGAAGCTGGCACTTTCAGTGAAGAAATTTCTAAACTGCTTGATAAAGGACACAAAGTTACCTGTCCCTGGAGAGGTAACAGCTGTCCAGAAAGCTTGGTGCAATTCCCTCCTACTTCATCTTCAGCTCTAATTGGAGGTTTTAAGGACCGGTGTGATGGACTCTTGCAGTTTTACTCCCTTCCCATTGTATCTTCATCTGCAGTTGAGCAGATGCAGGTTACACATAGTCCTCAAATTGACCGATTTCTTGCTCGACTACAAGTTCCAACAACTGGAGAATTGGGTTACAGAGTGGAAAATGTATCTGGAATGGGAGTTACTGGAGAACAGGCTCTTCATTCATATTCTTATGTAAGATTTTCTCAGATACTTTGTTTTGTCTTAATTATTTATAAAGTGTTTTCTATGCAATTTGGCTTTTGATTTGGTATCTGCATCCTTACATTAAAATTCCACTTCAATAGGCCCAAAAGCTCATAAGTCTCTGTGGATGGGAGCCAAGGTGGCTTCCTAATGTGCTTGACTGTGAAGAGCATTCTGCTGAATCTGCTAAACATGGTTACAGCTCTGGTCCAGCCAAAGGTTCTGCACCGGATCCAGCTCTGAGAAGGAAGGAGTTTTCAGCATCATCAAGGAAAGATGCTGGAGATAATGATGTACTGGGTTCAGAATTTAACTGTGAATCTAGGTCACCTTTGTTAGATTGTAGCTTATGTAGCGCCACCGTTAGAGTATGGGAGTTTTTGACTGTCCCCCGCCCAGTTCATTTGGCTCCCTGTGGTATCGATACCCCTCAAGCGAGCAAGAAAATGGCATCAACACGAGGAATAAGTGCAGCTAGTGGTATTAATGAACGGGCTGCCGCTGATGGTTTTGAAAAAGAGCATACTGGAGACCGTGATGATGCTGCAACATCTGATAAAAGGCAACTTGTATCCAAAAAAAGTTTAGATTTAAATCTTAAAATGGCTAGTAGGCCATCATGTTCAACCCCAGATCACATGCTAGATGCCAATATTGGAAGAGAATTAATGATTGGGCGGCCTTCTGGAAGTGAAGTTGGTGATCGTGCAGTTTCTTATGAATCACAAGGCCCCAATGCACGCAAACGCAGGTTGGAAGATGGCGGAATCACAGCGGCCAGGCCACATCTAGGCACGCAACAGGCTGATAGTGCTGAAACAACTAAGATTGACCGTGAATATGATGAAATCATTGCTGGTCAACAGTTTTCAACTGGCCCTTCCAAGCGTTCCCGTGATACAAATCTTTCAGGAAATTTCCAATTTCCATTTAGAAAAACTTCTGGTGGTGTCCCTAGTAATTTGTTGGATGTTCAAATAGAAGCAGGTACAAACAAAGTTAACCAGTTGAACACAGAAAGGGATCATGTTATCGGTAACCTATCTACCAGAGATTCCGCCCACACATCTTCTATTATTGCAATGAATACAGTTTATCACAGCTCAGATGATGAATCAATTGAAAGTGTTGAAAATATTCCAGTAAGTGATAATGCTGTTAATTTCCCATCTGTTGATTTGAATGAAACATCAGAGCTAAATAATAGCTATCGGGCGCAGCAGAGTGTTTGTTTCCAACCGCTTTTAGATAGAGCGGTAAGAGAGACAGGTGTTAGCAGTTCGAATGCTAGTGGGGAAGTTTTGAACACAGAGATATTGACTGCCCATGTTAGGGATGGGCCTAGTTTTGGTATTAGTGGGGGAAGCGTTGGCATGGGTGCAAGTCATGAAGCTGAAATGCATGGGACTGATACGTCAGTTCATAGAGGTGATATTTTAGGTGATGTTGAACCAATCGCTGAAGTCATTGAAAATCAGGGCCAAGCTGGTCAATTTGTGCCTTATCATGGACTTGCTGGCGATTTTGTGCCTGAGGAAATGAGTCGAGAAGATAATCAAGGGGATAGTCAAGCTGTAGTGTCTCAATCTACACCAAGAACCGTTAGTGGCTCAAAACTTATAGTTTCAACCAAAGTTGAATTTGTTGAAAGTGGTGAGAAGCCTAGTGGTAGCATGCAGATGCCGGGCTATGAAAATAGTGCACATCCATCTCTTTCTTGCAATGCTGTTGTATGTTCAGCCTATGAAGTATCCAAGGAAGAAGTTACTCAGACTAGGAAGGGGTCTCATAATGATGATGGGGCATGTTATGAATCAGGCTATTTAAGTGCAGATGTTGTGGGTATGTCTGATTATCTTATCTGTTATTTCATTATTTAGTTTTTCTTCCGTCTTCTGCTCTTTATTCACTCTGATGCTCAATGTGTTGACTAGTAAGAATGGTTTTTAGCCCTTTGCATTTTGACTTTTGAATCTCTTCATCGTAACATGATACCCAATTTTTCTTGTGAAATAGTTAACTGCTGCTCAATTATATAGCTATTTTGGATATTGAATATTCCAAAATGCTTATCTTGTACGATATGATTATTGAACTGAAAGGTGTAGTCTATAGAACCAGGGAGAAGGGATGAAATGGGAAGGATGGGAGTACTGTATAGCTTATTGTTTGGATGTTTAATGAGGAAAGGGAGAGTATGACTTTTATGAGAAATACACTTTCACTTTTTTTTATAAATATTTTTATACTTTTTAGAAAGATATAATACAATTTAAAGCTTATACTCCAAAGCTCTTTCATAAAGGTTGAAGTTTTTGTCTGGGCTGCTGTTATCTATAGGATTTACACTAACAGCTTGATCCATAAGCGTCTACTTATTGTTGCTTTGTCTCTTAATAAATTTGTAATGTGCTGCTCTGATTCAGAGTCTTTTGTTCATATCTTTTTATGTTCTGTTGCAAATTTTCTTTAAAATAAGGTGTCTTAAGTCTTGGTTCTGCCCTTTGGACCTGCATCAATTTGTCCTTATGTTTAGAGTTCTAAAGTCTTGCAAAGAAGCAAAGATCTTGTGCCATTGCTGTACTATGGTGTTTATGGCCAGAAAGGAATGTCAGAAGCCTAAAATTTTCAAGCACTTCTTTTCAATTCTAGAGTTCATTTGACATAGTATTATATTACTCTTCTGGCTTCCTTTTGGTGCTCTGTCATTCCGCCTGTGGTTCATTAGTGGTTTTTTTGTTAGATATGTAGAGAGATTGAGATTGAGATTGAGCATACTCTCATGGAATTTACTTGTGTCTCTTTTATTTATTTTGAGCATGTCTTATCCTCTTTTCTTGTACTCTTCTTTTCTCTAAAAATATTTCTTTTTTTGTTGAAAGAAAGTCACATATTCATAATCTTTGTTACATACAAGATAATATGATATTTGTGATTTTTGTGATTTTTGTATGAAACATATTCACTGATAATAGTGTCAGTTATTTAACTTAGACTGGTTTCATGGTGGCCAAATCAATCATTAAGCCTTTTCTGTAATCTGCATTATTTTTAAACTGGTTAACCAGATATATAATACAAACAAATCTACATGAAACACAACCTGTATTTTTGTGCTAAATTCAAGTGCCACCAATGATTTTTTACCTAAACCTTCTGCTCCCTTGTAGAATTTTCTATCATGATAAATGTTTCATGTTTTCCCTATTAATTTATCTTACACAAATTGTCCATTGTCTATCCCTCTCTTATGGCACCTTTTTTGCGTGCATTAACTGCACTTGGTTCTAATGTCCAGGGACTCCTTACAGAGACAATACTAATGGAGGTGTTGAATTTAATCCAATCAAACTACATAATGACTACTGTCCTTGGGTGAATGGGGATGTTGCTGTTGCCGGTTCTGATAGTCCTTTCTCTAGTTCTGGTGTGGGTACTGTAGCTCTTTGTGGCTGGCAGCTGACTTTGGATGCCCTGGATTCTTTCCAGTCTCTTGGACACCTCCCAGTGCAAACTCTTGAATCTGAATCGGCAGCATCGATGTGCAAGGTTTGTTCTGTTGTCTTTTTGCAGTAATACTGCACAGTATTATCAATGATTAGATGAATAACGCTATGTCGCTATATTTCAATATTAATATGATCATGAGCTTTCCTGTTTCCAAATACTGTCCTCTTTGATGAGCAATAAAAAATGGTTATACATATGCACAAGAATGCAAGACTTACAAAATATAGTTAAGCTGTTGGAATTTGGAAATGTACCATGCAATTAATGGTGTGTTTGGAAGAGTAATTAGGGTCCTCAACTATTAGGATTTTACATAATGATATTCTATTGAAAGAATAAATACTAGTTGCATTTACTAGAAACATTGAACTTAGAAACACGAAACCTATTATTCTCATTTCTCAATGCACCATTAATTGTATGATGCATATCCAAAATTTATTAAGCCTTTTTTTTAAAATAAAAAAAAAATCAAAGAAATTTCAGGGCTGCACACTGACCCAAAACTAGTAACTCCACAATCCACACCCCTCTTATCTTAGACACCATTCAGTGGGATAATCTACCCAATCCATTTAACATCATTGAAATTTTGTTTGAGTATGATCTGCTTATTCTGCTCCGTGGTGTCCTCAACATTCTTAAATCTAAGAAATCACGTTGGATATTTGAGACCTTGAAGAATGATGTCTTAGGTCGTCCTACATGGCTATTTGACTGGTAACGAGGTCGTGCCTATGCATGATTTCCTGCTGAAGGAAACTACTCAATGGAATGCCGAAAAGGTGAAAACCATGAAGCCATTGAAATGTCAGAGTGAATGTCATTGAATGGTGCATCATATTTGGTTGAAGTGTTATATTTTTGTTAGCTGTAGAAGTTCCATTTTTATTGTAACCTTTAGGTGCCTCTTAAAATATATGTATCTGTTGGCATAGAGCTTGGGTTTCTTTATTTTTGGCATGTGTTAGTGATGTTTAATATAAGGCTTGCAATTTAATATTGAAGCATATTTGATCATTTTGAATGCAGAAATTTCTTGTTGCTTGATATGTATGTTTATTGTAGGGTGACCAACTCACTTCTACCCAAAAATTGTTAGCACACAACTCCTGTGTATGAAGCCATGGAAGAAGCTGAGACTTTCTTGATGTTTTCACGAGTTTCAGTGGATCTTCATGAATGTGTAATATATGTCCATAATAAGGTTATGTTTTTAATTGATTCTATCCAATCTTGTTCTTTCTGATTTCAGTTTTGACACTGTTATTCTATTGGATTTTGTATTGGTAGTAGTTTTAATAAAGTATTATCATTGCATCAAGGGGCTTGTTGAGTTCACATGTAGAAACTAGAAATTGATGTTATATGATAGAGAATGTTATTGAATGATGAAGTTGTTTCATTATACTAATGCTGATTTTACTTCATTGATATGTTTCATAAATTACCCATCACTTAACATATTAGTTTCTTGTTGGAAAATCATCCTATTGACCATTTTCCTTTTTAAGAAATTACTGTTCAATGATTTTTTTACTCCACATTTTATTATTAAAGATCATTTGTTTTACTTGAAGGTTGTAGTTTTTAAATTATGATTTTGATGAATGAGATATTTTTAGTTTCTGAGTATCATATATGAGACTATTACTCCATGTGGGCTGATGAAATTTTTCTGATGTTATCAAATATAAGATATTATTAATTATTATTTTTATCAATTATTCCCTTATTTGCATTATTGTGGTTATAGAAAAATAATTTTAAAATAAAGTGAGAAGATGAATTGAGAGGGAACATGAATGATATCAATTTTTTTAAGAAAACATCATAAATGTATTTTCCCATTCTAAAACTTGTTAACTGGTAGCATGTGAAATGACTAAGATTTATTTTAAAATTGAATGTGTTTATCAACTACTTTTTTTTGAAGTTTCATGAGTTTTAGTTTAAATTATCTTAATTTCTCCTAAATGAGCATTGTATGTTGCTTAGAAAAGTCTTTTTACAATGAAGATTTTAGCCCAAGTGAGTGTTAGTATAGTGGTCTTACAAAACTTGGATTGATTACTTAAATTGGGGAGAGCAACTAATTATATCCCAATGATTAGGGTTTCTACACGCTAAAAATTGAAATTTTCTCATGATAATGTTCAGTGTAATCCACAATTTTATGGTTCAAATTAAAAGTGCCAAAATTATCTACAATTCATCCAAATTAAATCCATCTAAATTCATATGTTAGAGTTAATGAATTTAAATGAATATAATTTAGTGGATAGTAATGATAATGGATGGATTCAAATCCATTCATTATATTCAATGAGTATATCCATTTGTATGAATACCTAATTTATCCAACAAAAAATTTATTTTTTCCCAAAAAAGTAACATGCAGATCCAACTTTGCTATGCAAACCTAACATGCATAATATAAACCAATTTTATTAATATTGTACCGGACATCAAATTGGTCAGAGTACTAGTATAGTGGCATGATGGTTCACTAATTAAACCACATATCGATAAAGTTAAATATACATATACTTTATACTAATATCAATATTGAAAATCAATAAAGAAGAGAATAACTATTTTTATGTATATCACTTGTTAAAAAAATGTATATTGTGGATCATGTTTTAGATGTATAAAAAATATAGTAGTTGTGTGTTTGATCATTCATACCAATATTTTGATAAAAATTAAATCATTTTCATTAAAAAAATAATTTTAAATAAAACCAGCCGGTATGACTAGTACGCTTCAATTGAAAACTAGTTTTTACCGGTGCAATTGTGTGGTCGATATAATTGTTGTATCATAGTGGTATTAAGACCGGTTTACCGATTGGACTAGCCGACACGAACTGGTTTTAATACCAGTGATATAAACTACTATCTGTCTAACAAAAGAATTTCTTCAACAACATTTTTTCAAAAAGTTTCAATAATAAAGATTGATATAACAATTTGTGTCATAATGGAGCACAAGAAAAAATGAATGATTGTACAATACAACATCTTTGACCTTACCTATATTATTGTATTTCATAGCTTTTACGCGTAAATTTAAATACTGAGATTTTATAAAAGTGTTTTTAAAAATGTTTTTCAAATTAATTTTAAAAATGTTTTATTAAATAATAATTTTAAATAATATTCATCTAATCATTAAAATAGATATATGGATGGAATGGATAAATTGGAATCCATTGGATATGGATAGATTGGATAATTTAAAAATATGATTTCATGGATTTATATGATTGGTGGATGACTTTCCATCCATCCATTGTGATCCAAATTCATCCAATTGTCACCCTTACGTACTTATAATACATCTTGTTATCTTTATAAAATTCTTTTGTGATTTTTGTTTTGTTCGTATTTATAAGATTATTTTCAAAGTTTTATTTTGCATTATTGGGATATTGTATAGATCAAAACAAGAATGTGTACTGATTATACCCAGATGATTAGTTTTCTACATGCTCATAAGGTAAGCTTGGGAAACCAAAAAAGGATATGCAAATAAATCGAATACAGATTTTGAAACTTTGAAGAAAAATAATTGAAAGTTTCATTTTTGAAATGATAATAATGTTGTTATAATCCACAATTTTAAGCTTAGTTCATAGATCATCATATCATCTTAATAAGGTTCTATTGAGATTTTTGTTTTAGCCTTATTTATAAGACTATTTCCAAAGTTTGATGAATAATACATGAATTTGTTACCAAATATCCTTATTTAATCAAACAATTTGACTGAAAATAAAATGATTTAGTTTAGTTAATTAATGACAATTTTGGGCAAAGTAAAAAATTAATGATATTTTGATTATTTTCACATTCCTTAATATGTGTAAAACCACCCAACAAGTTTTATAAAAAGATTTGATTTTTTTAAAAAAATGGGGAGAATGTATTTTCCCTCATATCTTTTGGCACATGCTGAATTTATCCCCTAATATTAAAAAGATATATCTCACTCCAAAAGTATTTGAAAGTGAGCTTTTCCATTAACCTTGACAATAATTGTCAATGAAAATATCAAAGCTGCCCATCAATATAATCTCACTCTATCACCTCAAATTAAGCCAAATTCCTTATTAAGAGTGCCTTTGGTCTGAATTTTTTCTTAAAATAAAAGCTTTTTTATTTTTGGATGAGGAAAACAATTAATCTTGGATGGTAGTAGACATAGAAGAAATCCTTCAAGGCACACCAAGTGAGGATTTTCTCCCTCCACATGCTATTCAAACATTTACAATACACTTGTTTTAGCCAGACTCCTCTCCAATAATAAAGAGGGAAGTGCTGTGAAAAACAAAACAAAAATTAATATGTAATAAAATAGTTATATGACTTATATCCTTATATTTACATTTGCTATGTTATTTTTGTCTTTCAAACTAATAGTAAAATGAGGATTGTCCACTGGGTAAGATCTCTTTTCACTTATTTTACATTAAGTAAGTGGGCCACATTCCAGATTCAATGGCTATGATCCTTGGAATTATATGAAATTGGTCATGTAACCCCAACCATTACATGTTGAAAAATCCTCTCAAGTAGCCTCTTTTAATTTTTTTTTGGTTTCCACAAGATTTGAACCCGGGTTCTTGCTTAAGAGGAATTAAGCATGTACTACTTGAACCAACACCCGTTGGTAGTTGCCTCTTTTAATCTAATATAATAATAGTAGATCTTATGGCATGTGAGTTTTATAAATTGCCAACATTCTAAATTAATATTTTTTCTAAGAATAAATATACTTTACTCACTTTAATGCAAATGTATTTTAACAGATTTTTTGACCGGGCATTGAATCCAAAGCATCTTATATCTCATTTTCTATGAATTTGAACCGTAGAAAACATGATCAAGATTTGATATCTACGAATCATACTTATTGATAGGAACAACATGATAAGAAATATTATTAATATTACAAAAAAAGTTATATACTATGAAACAAGCGGTGGAAAATTGATATGATTTAGATAATGTATGCAATATGATATCCTCTACGTGTCACAACAAGAATCACTTAACCTTGAATGCTACTACTATTATTATTATGAGGCAAGTTTATCTTGTTCCCAACATAACACTGAAAAAGTTGCAAAACAATACAAGTGTCAATAATTGAAATGGCATCTTCATTGAGCCTAAAACCAACTCTTTTCACTGCTGAGAAATCCTTAGTCAGAGGGCTTCCCTCACTTTCAAGGACTTCTTCCTTCAAAGTTGTGGCCAGTGGTGTTAAGAAGATTAAGACCGATAAGCCTCTTGGTTAGTAACCACTTTTCATATCAATATATATAATCTTAACCATATAGATTTATTGTTCTCATGATTTTTATATGAGAATTGTTCTCATTTGAATTATTTTCTATATGAATATATTTAATTTTTAGTATTCAGATGTATATATAAGAAGAACTCTTTTCACTTTTTAATTGATGATGTTTTTTATTATAAAAATGTGAATGAGTGTAGGAATTGGTGGTGGCATGAAGTTGAGGGATGGAGTTGATGCATCTGGAAGAAAAGGAACGGTTTGTGATTACATTATAGTATATGGTGTCTGAGTTTTTTGTTTGTGTACTAAGAGTATGTCCTTACTTTAGGCTAAAAAATTAATTTTTTTTGGGTTTGTGATTATCTCTTCCAATAAGTGTTGTTTCCATGAATCGAATTCTTACCTTTTGATTATCATGAGAATCTAACGAGTTTGATACTAATAGATCAATACCTTATTGATATATGATGTTTGAGTTTTGATAAAATAGATTATTATATTTGAATTGGTTTCTTCATGTTGATATTATATGTTTTCATTGTCATATATCATTTAATGTATAAAAAATAGAAAAAATTGTAACCGTAAAAACATATATTAGTTAAATATGGATATTGCTGAATTATTTGAGAGTTTGCTCAAAGTTTTAGGAATCTCACTGAATTAGTTGCTTAATTAATTCAGGGAAAGGGTGTATACCAGTATGTGGACAAATACGGTGCTAATGTTGATGGCTACAGGTAAGTAGTAACATCTTTATCTTTATGATTCTAAGTCCAGTTAAATTAATTTTTATGAATTTTATATATTATCATTGTATCGTCTATCATTGTCAATGCAATGTCAATTGGTGACTTATTTTAATTATTGATTATTGTCCCTTAATATCAGCTTATTTGATTTTGATTAAGATATGGGATGTAAAAATCCAATGGTTTAAACTCTAGAATATTCCTTTTTCTCTTCTCCTACATCCCCTTCCACTTGAAAGATTTTCTATTAGACAATTTTTTATGAATTATTACTTTGTCATTCTTAAATCACTCAATAGAGTAAGTATTAGAAAGTTTATCTCTCATACATGTGTATATAAAACAAGTGATTTTTTTAACTTTAATTCAGCTAATTGATATTGCATTTGCTTTATTTATTTATAGTCCTATCTACACCCCTGAGGAATGGTCTCCAACCGGTTCTGTCTACGCTGGTGGTAAGAAATCTTAACCCCTTAAAATTGACATTCAATAAATGACTTTCTTTTATACTATCAATAGTATCCTCTCATCTTTTGAGTAAGAAATTAATTCATTTTTGGATTCATAACTGTCCTTCCCACTAAATATTACTCCTAGAAATCGAACTCTCAATTTTAGGATCCAGTAGGTCTTATACTCACTAGACCAATATATTGTTGGCCTTCAATAAATGACTCTGTCATAACATTTTTATATTTAATGTATCCATTCACTTGTAAAATTTGTTTTTACTATGCATTTCAACATCATTAAAAAGGTATCATCAATGAGGCCGATACAAAGAATTAAAAAATGGTATAAAGTTGATGAAAATTAAAATCTAAGAGTAGTATTTTTTTTCTTTGCCATTGAATGAGAATATTGTTTATAAAAATGCAGGTGCCACTGGTTTAGCTATTTGGGCTGTAACTCTAGCTGGTCTTCTTGCTGGTGGTGCACTTCTTGTTTATAACACAAGTGCTTTGGCACAATAGACTTCGATAAATGTATGTTCATGTAATAGCAAATTCCAATATAACTTCCAATGAAGGAATTGTTCAAGTACTATGTGGATATATGCTTCCTTCAGTTATATATATGTGGAATAAAAAATTAATGATGTTAGTTCCTCTTTTATCTAAAAACCTATTTGTTTGTATTTCCAATTTTGTTTCCCAGCCATGATATGATTGATAACAAATGTTTATTATTCACCATTCATTTTCAATTATTATTGACTCTTTAAAATAATAATGCAAATGAATGATGGATCATGTATAACGTATATAAATCTTTGCACTAATATTGTATAAATATTACACTCAAATATTTAATGAATGATTAAAATGTTTTTATCCCAAAGTATAATTTTATTCTTTCTAAAAACCTTTTGGAAAAGCTTCATCAGAAAGAAGAAAAAAAAGTGGGAGTTTTGTCCTAAAAAAGTGAGCCAAAAAATGAGAATATATTTACTGTCCCACAATTTGTTCATTTCATAGTTTATATTATTACTTATGATTAGTTATAAAAATGCTTAATAATTAAAATTTTAAGTTAAATATATTTTCTTCAACCAATCACAATCAATCACACATGAAGTGACATAAATGGACCGCACTCTCATAAAAAATTGCACCCAATATTTATATAATTATAACTTATCAATGGACTGACCATTCTTGAAATCACTTGCATAAATTTGACTGATTTTCTTGCATGTATAAGCTTCATTGACATTAAGCTAATAATCAAAGTGCATAATCTCCATTCCAAGGAAAATAAACAGCTTTTTGTAAAAGTTATAATCATTAGGTGACGCCAGTTACAAGCAAATTAGAACTATATCTGGTTTCAAAGTTGAGTCATCTTATCTTTACAATAGCTATTAGTATAGCAAAAGTTCTAGTGGTCTAAAAGAAATTGACCTGTTGAGCAATGGCATCAAAGTTTATAAGTAACATAATCTAACAAAGCTTACATCTCCATTCAAAAGCTGAGTCACTACTACTTCACCAAAACTTGTTCATAATACAGTGCTGTTGACAGCAAATAACACCAACTTCATGAAACTGCAAAGAATATACAAATTTGATTGGTTCATGAAACTGCATTACAATTTACAATGTTTTTTCCTTTAATTTCCATTGCAATGTTATATTTGTTTATATGGTGTGTGATGATGAAAGAGAAAACAAAGGGAAAAACTAATAGCCTGATTTAATTTCCATAATATAGGTATGTTTGGAATTCCAACACAGTCAAATCACGACTACCAAATGTGACTTTGTAAATAGAGAATAATGTATCATAAGAAAGATAACTTATCTCCTCTAACCAATAAAAATGTGACATGTGTGTTATTTTGTTTATCTTTTAAAATATTTTTATAGAAAATAGTGAAACATGACACATATCATGATTTCAATGGCAGGAGGAGATAACTTATCTCTTTATATAAGGAGATACTTCATTTTGGCCTTATAAAGGATTCTCTCTTGAGTAGAATCCCTAGGTTCCATATAAAAAAACTCATATTGTACTAGCTTTCTAGTTTTGCTACATGTTTTGTTGTAAACTAATAGTTGTTATTAAATCACATATTCACATATAAGAGGAGCACTCCTTGTAGTTATAGATTATAGATTCTCAACTCTTATTTTTCTTAGCTTCATAATCGGTTCCCCTTATGGATTAATATATTCTCTTTATTACTGTGTAACCATAAAAGAAATAGCCAACCACATGTTATTTTAGTTTTCACAAGCTTTTTTTAAGTCTTTTTAAATTCTCTGTATTATTATAAATAAAAATGGAATTCTCCTTTTTTTTCCTCCAAAAAAAATATAACAAACAGTCAGGCCAGTTCGGATATCTTATAGGTTCGGTGTGGAAAAAATGAGCTCCAAAATAATAAAAATATAATCGTGTGAATTTTGTATGTCAAGTTTGAATAAAATTGAGAGTACAAAAACAAATAGTGAGATCGAAATAAAAATAATGACAAATTGTATATTAAAAGAATTTAATTATATTATTATTACAATCAATTTTAAACAAAATAGATCTCAAACAAAGTATGACAATGTAAGGTACACTTTCTTTTCAGGGTATTGTGTCTAATATACATTTTGTAACCAACTTCTTAATAAGTCTTAAACGACTCCATACTTTACTTAGCTCACATCTTATTTCAATTACACATTAATCATATGATAATATAAAAGAATGATTATTACAACCAAAATGAATTTATGTGTATAGTAATAATCAAGTGGTTGTTTCTTATTAGTAGGAATAAAATATTAAAGAATAATGAAATGTAGAAAATTTCTGAGTAGTGATAATGTTTTCTTTTTCACTCCAATCAAAAGTAGTACATTATGATATCCCAGTTTTTGCCTCACTGAAATGACAGAAACAGAAACCAATATAAGTAAGTGTAAAGTACTAAGTTGTACAAATAACAACTCTTCAAAATGATATGAAAAGAACATGTTCTAATCCTAATCCATATCCACTATAATTACTGCAGCTCTAAATCCTTTGTCTGTAACAAGCAAATACTTGTTAGTTTGCATTAGAACCTAAATTTTGAAGTTTTTGACTAATTCATGAAAATGATCTTGTGCATAACACTCAGTTATTCTTCTTTTTGTTGATGGCAACTTCATGTTATTTTGCTTAGAATCACCATCAAGTTTAGTCATCACTTGTAACAGTGAAAATAATAAAAGAACTTAACAATATCAGCACCTCACTGAAAGGATCCAGAGAAAGTGCTAAGTATTTATTGAACAAAAGGTGCTCATTAAAAGAGCTTGACACAGAAAACATGTTAGGATATCATTCCTTGGCTACAATCAAATAAAATCTTTATTATTATTTGGGTCTCACACATTATCTTATAATTTATTATAACTCTATGAAATAAGAAGAACATATTTTTTTTTCTCACAATAGCAAACATCATTCTTATTTGGGTCTCACAATATCTACTTTTTTCCACAACATTTACCTCTCTCATAATATCTACTTCGCTAAAAACAAACAAGATTGTTCTTATTTAAGAACAAAAAAACAGAAAATAAGAATGAAACAATGGAAAACAAAATAAGAATGTTTGTAGTTCCTCTAACATGGCATGCTTAATTTCAAAACCTTCAGAAATAAATGGATCTTAAAACTTTGTAAAGCCTTTTAGCAATTCTGGCCACATTTCTTGGGGACAAATTTGGGTCAAAATTTGCTAATAAGTATGCTTCCAACACACTACCTTGCTTTTGAAGAAACTATAATCTATCAAGAGTAAGTGTTTTCCCAAAGAGTCTCCAAAGTAGCTGGCAAATAAGGTCATGTGCAACATATAAATCTTATCCTAACAAGACCAAGCTAATTTAATTAACTAGACAACTTGGTAAACCATACTGCTTTAGATGACTAGAAATATGAAAATAATGTAGGTTGGACCAAAGGTAGACTAACAAGGCCTTGATCTAGAGGGTATAAGGCATAATGGATCCTCAGATAGACTAAAAGATAAAAAACAAATTAAATTTACTAATAACAATTTTTTACTAGAATAAAGGCTTGATTGTTCGATCCATATAACAGACCCCACCCAGTGGAATACAAGCTTAGTTGTTGTTGTAATAAAATTTCAGAATTTATACATCTCTACAACTCAATCAATTTATATTAAGCAAGGCACAAAGAGGTAATAGATAATATACTGCTTAGATTTCTCAAATATGAAACATTTTATGGAAGGCAGAGTATGTGATTAGCATTACAATCATCTCAGCATATGCCATGTACAAGAAAGTAGATCTGGTCTAGTCAGGTGAAATGGATCTCATAGTCTCATTGACTAACATTTGAAAACAGGAAAAAAAATTAAGAAGCCACCTACAATTTTTTCTTTAATTTCTGTGTTTGAAGACAAGATGAAGAAGGTTACAATAAAAGGGAGTCACAAATACTACAACAACAACCAAGTCTTTATAACACTAGGTGAGATCGGCTACATGGATGGAACGAACTCTAACATAAATCATATTCATTGGGCTTTAAGTCTCGGGTCACACATACTAGACAACAGAAAAATGCAAGAGCATAGAGGAAATTGGATTAACTTAATTTCCCAGTTAGCTATTCAGGGTATTACAGTACAGATGAGGAAATTAACTACTGAGATTCATAGAGAGGTAACTGATACATGCTAACTCTCAAATTGTGAATCCAAGACTGGTTTAAATCCATAATAGTCCTTCTACTCATACCACTCCGAAAATTTAATACTTGGACTGTTGGAAAACATTGGTGCCAGAAAGTACAGCATCATAACATCATATATCATTCTGAAATCGCAATTTTCCATTATTCGCGTTCAAAAAATGAAAAAAACTCTAACTGAAAGAGCAGGACACCACAATAACTTTTTTTCCACAAAAATTGGTATCTAATACAAAAAACAAAGAAATAAAATTTAAGCAAATGTCACTCAATGTAGTGTTTGCAGAGAGGAAATTCTCAACAAGTCAACTTACTGCAAGGATGATTTGTTCTCAACATTCTACAATCATATTTCACAGCATTCATATAAAGACTTTCACAAAAATGAAGCACCTAATTTCATTAGACTTCCCTTCTTCTTCTTCTTCTTCTTCTTGCCTGATTCTTCATCCTCGCTTTTACTGCTCGATCAAATTTTCCTTCTCGTCTTTCTTCTTCCTCTTGCCACTTTCCTTGGCAGATTTCTTCAATTTCTTCTTGGCACTGCTCAATTCACCTAGAGCTCCATTTTCCAATTTAACTCCTTTCTTTCTCTTCTTCTTTACCAATTCTCCACTCCCCTTTTCATCATTGTCCGAATCACCAGCATCATCACTACCTGGCTTATCTTCTACAACAAGATCCTCATCCTCGCCAACTTTATCGTCCATGTATTTAACTTGATGAATCTTCCCCTTCTTCTTCTTCTTCTTCCCCTTTTTCTGATCATGAACCTCTCCACCATCTTCCTCCTCCTTCTTCTCATCTTCCTCCTCCTCAGCCTTACTCCCATCAATCCTCAACTTAATATCCGGAACAGCCTGAAATACCGGTAGTGCAAGCGACTCCAACAACTTAACATGAAAAGACCTCACATTCTCCCATTTCTTCGGAATAATCTCGACAATCCCACCAATCGCCACAACCACATTCTCCACAATCTCGTCCCTCTCCATACTCAACTTAGCAACCCTAACAACACTACAAGTCCCACTCCTAAGCGTCAAAAGCCCCGATGAACACGCCTTCTCAACCTGCTCTTTCCAATTCTTCTTCTGCAAATCCAACGGCAGAGGAACCTTCTTCTTCTTCAAAAAATGCTTCCCCAACAACCTAGCTAGCAATGGCACAATCCTCTTATCAGCGAAAAACATATCATAAGAATCACACAACTTTCGCTTCGCATCGAATGCGCGATAATCCGAAGTCAATTTCGATAACTTCAAAACCTCAGAAATCGGAATACTCTCCGATTTAATCTTCTTCTCAGCATCAGCTTTAGTAAGATTTGATTTGGGTCTGTCATCAATAATTAAACATCTTTCAGAGAATTCAGAAGTAAGGGAATGTGGGAGAGGGACCTTGTGTGGGTTAACGCGACCCTTTGGAGGGACCTTCTTAAGGGTTAGGGTAAGGTAGATGAATTCGTCATCTTGGTCCAAAAGTTTTGATTTTTGGGTCTGGGGTTGAGAATTTCTCCATTTGAGAAGAGAATCAATGGCTCGTTCAACAGTTTCAGGAGTGATGATCACGGCCATTAGGGTTTAAGGATGTGAAAGCAAATAGGGTTTAGGGTTTAAGGATGTGAAGGCAAATAGGGTTTAGGGTTTAAGGTTGTTCTGTTTCTTTCTTCTTCTTTTTTTATGATTCGGCGCTTTTAGGTTAGGTTTCTTCTTGGGTTTTTAATTAATTGTTAATGCACTGTTGTTGGGCCAGGTCCAGAGAAAAGGAAAAAACAGATAAATGTTATTTTGAATAAATAACATTAAACATGGGTTTGTATAAATTATGTTTTTCAATCAACATGTTATTGTTATGGATAAATCAACATTACTTCTTTTAGATATGTTTTTTTTTGTACTATTAAGGATATTCCCTCACATTATAGGGAAAAAATTAATCACTTTCGAAGTTCGTGGTTGTCACTATCAATAAGTGTCATTCCCAGGAAATGAATCATCAACATTGTGGATCCAGATGAGTCTTATACTATTAGACCAGTGCCTCGTTGATTTCTTTTATATGTGTTTGAGAAGCATGATTTTGGAGATTCTGATTTGTTGCATAAACTAACAAGTAAGATGAGAATATATGAAGATGTTGAGTTAGATTTTAGAAAATTGGCTGCTATATGTAATGAAGTAAAGTGATGTCAAATATGATTAGTCTTTCATAGTTGATATTTTCTTTATCTTTTTTATGGTTAAGTAATTTTCTTTATTTTTTTTCTTGATATTTATCATAGTTAAATATTAGTGACTCAATACAATCAATGATTATAAGTCTTTGAGATTATAGGTTCAAGTCACGGAGGCTTCCTTTTGGGAATAAGATATTGCAAAAAACATTTAAAGCTTAAAAGGTGGCACATTTAGTAAATTCATAAGTCGATATTAGCTTAATGGTAGCGACTTAGTGGTATAGTGACTATTTATCTATGAGGTCACGGGTTCGAGTCACTGGAGGCTCCCATAGGAGGGGAATAAAATATTGCAGGTGTATTTAAGTTGATTGGTGGCACGCTCAACATATTCATTTTTTTCAGCCTTAACATGCGACCTCTCAGGCATATGAATACACTGAGTGTGTCATCTATTAAGCTTAAATACTCCCCGAAGGGAATGTGGGAGAGGGACCTTGTGTGGGTTAACGCGACCCTTTGGAGGGACCTTCTTAAGGGTTAGGGTAAGGTAGATGAATTCGTCATCTTGGTCCAAAAGTTTTGATTTTTGGGTCTGGGGTTGAGAATTTCTCCATTTGAGAAGAGAATCAATGGCTCGTTCAACAGTTTCAGGAGTGATGATCACGGCCATTAGGGTTTAAGGATGTGAAAGCAAATAGGGTTTAGGGTTTAAGGATGTGAAGGCAAATAGGGTTTAGGGTTTAAGGTTGTTCTGTTTCTTTCTTCTTCTTTTTTTATGATTCGGCGCTTTTAGGTTAGGTTTCTTCTTGGGTTTTTAATTAATTGTTAATGCACTGTTGTTGGGCCAGGTCCAGAGAAAAGGAAAAAACAGATAAATGTTATTTTGAATAAATAACATTAAACATGGGTTTGTATAAATTATGTTTTTCAATCAACATGTTATTGTTATGGATAAATCAACATTACTTCTTTTAGATATGTTTTTTTTTGTACTATTAAGGATATTCCCTCACATTATAGGGAAAAAATTAATCACTTTCGAAGTTCGTGGTTGTCACTATCAATAAGTGTCATTCCCAGGAAATGAATCATCAACATTGTGGATCCAGATGAGTCTTATACTATTAGACCAGTGCCTCGTTGATTTCTTTTATATGTGTTTGAGAAGCATGATTTTGGAGATTCTGATTTGTTGCATAAACTAACAAGTAAGATGAGAATATATGAAGATGTTGAGTTAGATTTTAGAAAATTGGCTGCTATATGTAATGAAGTAAAGTGATGTCAAATATGATTAGTCTTTCATAGTTGATATTTTCTTTATCTTTTTTATGGTTAAGTAATTTTCTTTATTTTTTTTCTTGATATTTATCATAGTTAAATATTAGTGACTCAATACAATCAATGATTATAAGTCTTTGAGATTATAGGTTCAAGTCACGGAGGCTTCCTTTTGGGAATAAGATATTGCAAAAAACATTTAAAGCTTAAAAGGTGGCACATTTAGTAAATTCATAAGTCGATATTAGCTTAATGGTAGCGACTTAGTGGTATAGTGACTATTTATCTATGAGGTCACGGGTTCGAGTCACTGGAGGCTCCCATAGGAGGGGAATAAAATATTGCAGGTGTATTTAAGTTGATTGGTGGCACGCTCAACATATTCATTTTTTTCAGCCTTAACATGCGACCTCTCAGGCATATGAATACACTGAGTGTGTCATCTATTAAGCTTAAATACTCCCCGAGTATTTTATTCCCCTCCAAGGGGAGCCTTCCGCGACTCGAACCCGTGACCTAAGGGATAAATAATCAATATATCATTGAGTCGCTACCATTAAGCTACTCGCATATCAATGCTAGGGTATTACAATATTGATATGTTTTTTATTACATTCTAATTCAATTTATTGTTCGCTTTAGTTAATTGCTAACTTGTATGAAAAATGATAATGTAGAATAATTAAATTTAGAAGATGATGATGCACACAACTCATGAAGAATGTGAACATAAATAAAGACAATATTAGTAAAGCTTCAAGGTTAGATAATGAAGAAATAGAACCTTGGTAGAACTTTAACTCCGTAATGTTAAAGCTTTAAAGTCATAATATATTTTCTAAATTGAGTTGCAAACTAGAGTACTTTGTTCATGTTTTTAGTTTATTATTATATGTAGTATTATTAAATTGATATTTGTATTTGGAATTTAGAACTTAAATTTAAAAAAGTGGTTTGTTTATGAGAATTTTATATAAAATACTATTGTATATAAATTCCATGATACAGAAAACACTATAAAAAAGACTATTGTATATATAAGTGACTCCTCAAACCTACCAAGAGTCCAACACTTCTACCCTCCAACAAACCCTACTTATTAGTCCACTCCCAACATCAATACCATCAATACCCTTAGATCTCATTGTCTACTAAACAGTAATACTACACTCACTTTCACTTCTACTGCTACATTACAACTTACATGATCCATCATTTCAATGGCATCTGCCTGCATTAACAACTTCCTTGACTGCCCTCCTCCTCCTTACAATTGGCTCACTCCCCGCATTTCCATCACCCCTAATACTAATGACCAAGACTCGGCTTCTAAATTAAACGACTCGAACCATAACCTTGACTTAGAATCCGATAACTTCAAGTTCTGT
This sequence comes from Lupinus angustifolius, assembly GCF_001865875.1. Classification (NCBI taxonomy): domain Eukaryota; kingdom Viridiplantae; phylum Streptophyta; class Magnoliopsida; order Fabales; family Fabaceae; genus Lupinus; species Lupinus angustifolius. The sequence goes on along the minus strand of NC_032017.1, from coordinate 2,711,105 downwards.
CTCGAAGATCGGGTTACTATGCTCCCCGCGGATGAGCTATTTTCCGATGGAAAACTTATCCCACTCCATCTCTCACTTAAGAACTCATTGACAAACAACACTACCTCGCCGGAGACGGTAAAATCTCACCGGAGACCGGAAATTTCTACCTCCGATCAGTATTTGTTCTCGCCGAAAGCGCCACGATGCTCTAGCAGGTGGAAAGAGATCTTAGGGCTTAAGAAACTGTACCAGAGCGCGTCGATGAACAAAACGACGTCGTTGATATCTTCTTCTTCATCGTCTTCGAATAACAAATCACTGAAATACTTCCTCCACCGTAAAACGACGTCGTTGACACCAGAAAACGCACCATTGTTGAAAGATCATTCAGATTCCGAATCAATTTCAATTTCTTCTTCCCGTCTTTCTCTCTGTTCCTCCTCTTCAAGCCACGACCACGACGGCAACGTTCCACGACTCTCTCTCGATTCCGAAAAACAAAATCCGAACCCGAACCTGATCTCAATTCACCGTAACCCGAACCACTCAAGAATCCGATTAGTGAAGGCAAAACCAGAATCATTCGAGAACAACAGAAAAATTATGAACAAAGAACCTTACTCGGGAACTAACCGGGTGGGGTTTCGAAAACCGTCGCCGGAATCGGGTGCGGTAGTGTGCAGGGGAGTAACGGTGGATAGCCCTAGAATGAACTCGTCAGGGAAGATAGTGTTTCAGAGTTTGGAACGAAGTTCGAGTAGTCCTAGTAGCTTCAACGGTGGGCCCCGGTTCAAGTATAGGGATAGGGGAATGGAACGGTCTTATTCGGCTAATGTTAGAGTTACTCCGGTTCTTAATGTTCCGGTTAGTTCATTAATGAGCGGTTCAAAGTCCGGTTCGATTTTTGGTTTCGGCCAATTATTCTCTTCTCAACCAAAGAAAGAAGTGGGAGTTGGTAATGGAGGCCCGATCAAGGGACACCAATACGGTGCTAGGAACCGTTGCGAACGAAGTTAACAAAAAGTGAGAGTATAACATTGTTTTAAAATTGTAATCTGTAGTTGCAATTGCGCAATTCTAATAGTAATATTGCAGTTTTGGATTATTTGGGAAGGCATTGCAATCACATTATTATGATTTTGGATTCTCCACAATGAATTAGGACCTTAATTATAGTTGCAGTTTTTCACAATTGTTATAAACGTAACATAATTGTAATTATGACCTCAATTCAAAACAATTTGATAACAACTTATTAGGTTTTTTTTTAATTACTCTATCATTGTTTAAAATTGTGGAGGTTGAGTTTGTGGTTACTTTGAGTTGATGTGATAACAATTGTGGAGAATCTAGAAAACACAATATTGTGTCTATAATTGCGGATTTGCGGTTGTGTTAATTTAAAACATTCTAATCTATGTTTGTTTCCCCCCTCATTCTGTAGTGGAAACTAAATTGATGGTTAATGTAGTCATTTTTCTGTTTGATTAACATGTTTCAGATTAGTGTAAATAAATAGATGGGTGGAGAATTCTTGTGAGATGATGTTTCTAACTAAGTTGAGTTTAGTTCCTTTTTTACTGTTCCTTTTAGCATTATATTAAATGAACAACTAAAATTTACTTAAGTTTTTAGTTTTTACAAGGCTTAGGATTCAAGATCTGTAATTGGGGTAGTACTAGAACAATATTATGTTAAGTTTATTTTTTTTTGTAATACTAAATTTCATTATTTTATGTATAAGGAAATAATCTCATTTAGGGTGTATAACTTCTCACAGGAATTGAACTCTTCATTTTTTAGTTTTTATAAGAATCTATTGGGTCTTATCTTATACTATTAAATTAACATCTTTTTTATAATTATCTAATTTGTTTGCTTGTATTTTTCTTAAAATAAATCTCTTAATTGATTTTCCTTGTTGTTTAGTATGGTCTTACAATGTGAAGTGTTGGGAAATGATCTAAGATTCAGACAGAGGTGCCAGCTCTGCTGAATTATTTTATTGCACATCAGTCTGAACCCAAATCTTCATGTCTATTACTATTTCTGATTTCATTTTGGGAAATAAATGTTTTCATTCATGATAACACTTTCAATTAGAGTAATGGTATCTTAGGATGGGACAACATTTATTAGTATTTATTTTTTAGAAAAATAAAATATTATAATACTTTTTTCACACCATATAAGCAAGTGAAATGTCTTATTTAAAGCTGAACATTAATCATTGATAAAGAAATTACTTTTTGTAACAATGTCATTTTCCTTTTAGTATAGTAGAATTTATATGTTTTGTATGAAAATATGTTATTTTTATTTTTTAATATTGAGATATGTATATATAGACGCCTATCAGAAAAATGTATATATATAGAAAACAACACTAAGGGGAGTTAGAAATTGATTCATTATGATCAGAATAATTTATTGGTATTATGAAGAGTATTTTTTCACCTTAAAAATAAAGAATTAATTTTATTTAGAGTGTGTGATTGTTTCTTTCGATAAATATCGTCTCCAAAAATTAAATATGTTGTCAAATTATAATACACATAATAAGGAAACTCTTTGACTAAATAAAGATTAAAGGTAAGTTATCTCATACTATTAAGTAGAATTCATGTACTGCATTAATATTAAAGTCTATTTTTCAAACAGCTTTTTAATATTATATATATTATATTAGTATAATATTTATATATTATCTGTGTAAAAATTTATACATACTTACCACATTATTCATAACTTATTTATATTAGATTTAATAAATAAACGATATAAATGCAATAATATAATATAAAAAAATTACATTATTAATACATTTTTTTGGTTTCCCACAAGTATCTCGCACTGCAATTCTGTCCGAGTCGGGAACGTTAACAGGTATGTGGGGCTAACTCTCCCAACGAACATTTTTTCCATCCACAAGACTCGAACCCGGGTTCTTGCTTAAGGGAAATCGAACATGTACCAGTACACATCATTTTCTCATTATATTTATTGGGTGTTAATGTGGGGAATTACTCTCTGGCTAGGTGGTCGGTGGTCCACACCTGAGGTGAGTGAGTGAGTGAGGCTTATAGAATATTCAATTGGGTCATTGGGTGGGACAACTTTCATATCTTTTAATCAAAATGTGCACTTCTATTGGGACAAGGTATGAGTTCCCAGAACTCATTACCATCCCTTCAATAAATATTTTAACATCATTTCACTATTTACTTTCCCCTTTCTGTGTGTCTTAGATTTTCATGGATGGGTGCAACACCATCCACAAATTTGGTCATCCTTATCCTCACACGTTTTTGTTGGATAAGATCTTTTTACTTCATTTCACTCAAGCAATAGTTTTTGTATAAGGAAGTTTTACTAGGTTTGTAATTGTCATTTCCAATAAATATTATTACATGAATCGAATCATTAACTTTTTGATCTATGTAGACATCTAACAAAGTTTTATATGATTAGATTTACGTTTTGTTGGTTGAAGCAATGTCTTAAATTAAAGTTACGATTACATTACATGAAAATATGATCATAATTACGATTTTAGATGAAAATATGATCATAACTACGATTTTAGAGTCGCGACGGGAACTCCCGAAATCCCGTGTGTAATTACAATTGAGAGTTCAATTTAAAACAAAGAACTCGTAGACATGATTATCCTCTTATGGGTCCATCTCTAATTTGATATGGTAGGTCCATTTCCTGTTTCATGCAAGCAAATTTGCTACACAACTCTATTATTAAATAATATATGATCAAAAGTTCAATGCTTTTGGTCCTTTCCTTTATCTTGTTCTCCCCATTGTGATGGAAATGGTTCGATTTCCGTGGCACTATAAGTTTGCCTTAGTCACAGAAATTATATACTTGTGGAATTAACTTGTAATTAGCAATTGATTCATGAATGTGCCATATTCCAATTCCAAATCTAAACCAGTTAGACAACTTTGAACGCATTCTTATATTATATATAGGACTAAACAACAATCAAACATCTTAATAGAAGAAGAAGCATGAGAAAAGAAAAAGGTAGCAACCACATGGTAAAAGGCTAACAACACTTTACATGGGCTAGTCTCAACACAATGATAATGATGTGAAGGTCATGAGTATAAATATAAGACCGTGTATATCTATTATTCTTAGACGACCTCACAGAAGAGAGCCTCATGTACTCTTTCATTTTTTTTAGAATAAATATTCATTTTAGTCTTTCATGTTTTTGAATTTTATTATTTTGGTCTATTAAAATTGAAAAACTCAAAATGGTCCCTAAAAATTTTAAATGAGAGTCAAATTACTTATTTTTAGGGTTAAACTAGTCTCCACCAATGTTGTAAAACAAGATAAAAATGATTAATTTGATCAACAATTGAAATTTTTAGAACTATTTTGAATTTTTCAAAATTTGAAGAATCAAATTAATAAAATTAAAAAATATGATAAATTGAAACGAGTATTTACCGTTTATTTGATTATACATACATACTAAAATCACATGGAGGCTAGCAACTATAAAACCCAAATCCCATTTGAGAGATTGGGGTTCAATTGATTAACCGGATTGGTAGATTCTAAGTATATGATGAATGAGTTGCTTATGGGCTCAATTGGATTTTAATTCAAAGGTAAAATATATGGGTTGGTAATAAGTTAAGAGAAAACAATTTAAGTAAATACGTAGGAGATTAAGTGAGAGTTGTGTGGTATTATTAAGAGTTGAGAAAAATGTAAGAAACTAAGGGAAATTCATTTAAGAATATAATTTGTATTAAATGCCCAAAATGTATGAGTGAGACAAGTGGTTCCCCTAGTAGTTGCGAAAAGAAATCATCTATTCTAAAATTATTCAATTTTAGAAGCATATTTTATATCATAAAAAATGTGTCACTTTATGTGACTTTATTATTAGATTTTAAATTTAAATATATGTTTTTCAATCAATCAGAAAAAATGTTACATGGAGTGAGATACTCTTTTGGTATAGCAGATATTGACCCCTCTATCTCAAATCAATCATGTATGGTCAAATGTATAATATTCAATTTTGAAATTAGGTTAATTTTTATTTAATACATATGTGACATACTCTTATTGGTAGTATTGAGATGAGTATATGAGAATGATATAAAATATTTAAATTCAATAATTAGGGGAATAAAGCCCCTCTAAGTTTATTTTAAGGGGAATCTAGTTTCATATATGGTATTTGCGTAAAATATTTTTCGACTAAAATGACACAAAATAAAGCTCTTCCATCTTTTATATTATTATCTTTTGTGTAAATTACATTGACACATCCTGAGTTTTAATGAAATTATATTAATCACCCCTCACTTTTCTACACCTGTACAAACCCCCTCATTTTTATACTTTCATACCACTCTTGCATGAGACATAAGTGTAATTTTATGAACAAAAAATATGATAAATACAATTAAGTTAAACAAAATATGATATATTGTGGAGACAAATCCAAATAATATATGAGTCAATATCTCTTTATTATTTTTGGTTCCTACAATATAGTATAAGAGCGATTTAAACAATATCTTTTTAGAATTTGTTGATGCATTTTGTAACCAAAAATAATAAAAGATACATTAATTTGTATATTATTTGGATTATTACTCACAATATATCATGTTTTGTTTAACTTAATTGCATTTATCATATTTTTTGTTTAAAATGTTACACTTATTTTTCATGCATGAGTGGTAAGTGTAATGAAAGTATAAAAACTAGGGGAGGTTTGTGTAGGTGTAGAAAAGTGATGGATAATTTGTGTAATTTCACTAAAATTCAGGGGTGTCAGTGTAATTAACTCTTATTTTTAATAAGCATGCATGTTCATTAAATTGTTTTTCAATCATTAAAAACATTTATTTTTACAATAATTAGTCGCTGTATTATTTTTTGTTTCTCACAGGTATCCTTGCACTGGAAGTAATCCTGTTCGAGCTAAAAATATTTATAGGTATGTGAGATTAACTCTCTTAGCGGATATTCTTTAATCCATAAGCCTCAAACCTGAAACATTATTTATAGAGAATTAAACATGTATCATTTTAACCAATATCGGTTCATACTCATTGAACGAGTATATGATTCAGCAATGATATAAAAATATTACATTAACAGCCATTTAAAAGTGAGCTCCCTCTTTACTTTATAAAAAAAATATAAACATTTTTATCTACTTATTTTATTTTTATGAATGCGTTCAACTCTCCACTCTTAACTCCAAGCTACTTATCATTTTCAATTCACAAGTCAAGCCTTAGCCTCTAAAAAAAGTGAATTTGTCTATATATTTAACTTCTTCATATTTGAATAAGGTGTTTATATTTTAAATAATATAAATATGTTGCACTTATAATATATGAATTTTATACACTGTCACTATATTATCAATTATTCAAGTTGAATCATAAGTTTATAACTGACTCTTCAAAAAGTAAACAAATGAATGTCAAAAATATACTAAATATGTATAAATTTTTACGCTAACATTGTATAAAAATATTATTCTTCTTGAATAAATGATTTAAATGGTAAAGTACAGCGAATATGGAAGATTTTCTCTAAGAAATACAGGATTATGGTTAATATCATAATACCTTTAAATAATAATAATAATAATTATTATTATTGAAGAACATTGACTAAAAAGCCATAATAAAGCACAAATATTCAAAATAGAGATTTTTAATGATAGAATGATAGAAACAGAATACAAATATAAAAGTATTTTTCCATAGAGAATAAAATATATATTTTTAATTTTATATTTTATTTGTTCCAAACATGAGAATTGGTTTTGGACAAATTTCAGTTGTCCTTGTCCACCAGAATGCCGGTGTTTTGTCTAGTAAGGTGATTTGGCTATATGGGATTTCTGTTGATGTGTCAGTCAACTAATCCATACTTTTTATTTCACATTTTTCTCATACATGCCATAACCACATAGCCATGACATGTTTGTGTTGTTTTTAGCTAAGCTTAATGTATTATTGTTATATTATTAATTAGGGTCAAGATCCTCTTTAATAAAGTGTATAAAGAAAGGGAAAATATATTATGATATAACATTTTTGCCTTTTACATTTTTATTTTTAAGTGCAAGAAGAAAAAGAAAAACTTAATATCTTTAAGAGAGAATATTTTTCGTATTAAATAAGGAGCGTAGATTCACTTACTCCAAAAGTAAGTTTAAAAAACTTACTCCTCATCCTACTCATCAATTTTATGGACATTTAATAGTTTAGATCTACTAATTAATTCAAATATTACATTTCCTTAAAATTAATAACTGGGATGAAGTTATAATAAGTGGATCATTCCTCATAAATAAGTATAGTAACTCCTATAGAGTTAGTTAAATCAATTAAGCTACAATACATAAAATAATAAAGAACCAAATTTTAACCCTCAAAGCTTTATTCTATAATTCGTTATTTCTTTCTCATTTCCTTCTTCAAGCTCTCTTATAGTAATGGGATGTTGAACTAGGTTAATGTAACTTTTAAAATGAAAAATATCACGGAGATTAATGTAAATTTTCCATAAACTAATCCCTATAAGATTTGACATTTTATCATCAATGCCTTACCCTCTAGACTAATAGCATGGCCTAGAATATTTTTTGTTGATGGTACATGGCATGCTTCCTAGCAACACACTAGTCCTTCCAACTTCTTATTATTTAAAGTTTTTTTATATAATATTTCAAGCCCCACATGTCAAAAATACACGTGAGTACTTGTGAACAAATATTATGATATTTGCCTTGTAAATATTGTATATTTATAAATTTATATTTTATATATTATAATTTTTATTACTTTCATATTAAATACAATTTTATTATTATTTTATAATCAATTTTGATGATTGAACAACAGTGAAATAAAAGTGTAAAACCTATATACTAATTGTGTAAATATTTATACATATGCATTTTATCATATACCATTCATTTGAATTATATTTTTTAAAAGTCAACAATAATTAAATATTAATAATAAATGATACAATAACAATATATAAAATTCATATACTGTTAGTAAATACACCTTTTTCTCTATCCACAAATGCACACACATAAGTGTATGTATAGACATGATTAAGCACTAACGTACTCACCCTATTGCCTTCTCTTTTCCGATAGAAGAAACCACATCTAGGATTTGGATGCTCCCCAATATTGCACCTAGCTAGACCATAAAATAAAAATTATTTTCTATATTTTCTTCTATTTATTTTCTCTCACTTCTTAGAAAACCTAACTCTTAAGAGTTAGTTTCCAAATTAAAAATAAAGTATTAAGAACTTACTCAAAAATGTATCTTACAAATTGTAAACTTTAATAAGGTTTTAAGCCCCAAAAGTGTTGTTGCATTGCAGCCATTTATGATTGCAACCAAATCATCATTTTCAAAGTCTTTTTTGCATATCATGCTCGGGTTTTGATGCATATGGGGTTAGTGTTTTGACCAGTCCTTTGTGTGTACTCTATAATTATGCTATCACATTTGTTCCCACTTGAGTTTGGGCTTTGTGACAACGTGAAAATGTTTGCAACTACCATCACATGTTTCTATACTCATGTTTCTGCAGTCTTTTTGCTTTGTTTCTTCCAATATACGACAATGCAAGGGTAGTTAAGTCTTTCACATATAGAGACAGCTACTCATAATAATGCCATAAATCCAAGTAGTCCCTAGATTCTTGCTCAGTTTTGAACATTAATTTGGAGTTCTTAATTGTACACTATGGAAGCCTAGGCCATTATAATGTGATGTGACTTAGAATAGTTTGTAAATAGTTTATTAGTACCTGTTTCAAATTATATTTTACACTAATGAAATAAAAAATGATAATGAATATTTAATTTTTAATTGACATGAAATGTATTTTGTAGTAAGGGACAAAATTTGAAACATAATACCTTTTTATATTGGAGAGGAAAGTGCATTGAAAAACTAAAGAAAAAGCAAATGAAATGACATATGTATTATTTTATTTACAACAAGCAAATGTAATGACATATGTATTATTTTATCCTTAAAACTAAAACTAAAACATAAATTTTCTCTATAATACTAGAGAAGAGAAGATCATTGTTCATATACAACGTTTGTATTAAAGTTTTTTATATAATCAGACAATCATCCATTTATTTTATTCTTATCGAAGATTAATATCGGAACATAAAAATGATAAATGATAGATTGATAATATAGTAGGTCTTATAGAATTACTATATATAAAATATATATTAAAATATGGTTTGTTTTTGGTTATTGAGCTCAACTTTTGTGATTACTTTCTCTTCACTTTAAAGATGGCTTAGAATACATGCAATCATGTCTATCTTGTGAGGTAAATCAGCTGAAAAGCAACCTAAGCTTATTAATTAATGAAAGACAACAAAGTCTAAAGTAATAACTAGATACATATATAGGACCCAATTGATTATTAGATAATAAATATTTCAATGTGGGTGGGGTAGTATTTAAAGTGATGATATTGTTGATATGATTCTTCTGTGTCTCATAAAAGGTAACAATCTGTATGTTGAATAATGAGAGAGTCTGCAAAAGGCTGAAGAGAGTTTTTGGGGCATCAAAGAAAGAACGTGGTTATGTACAGTTGGGTTTCTGCATAGATTCCTATTCCTCCAATCTCAACCCTATCATATGCAACACTGAACCCCTTTCTCTCTCTTTCTCTTCTATATGGAGTGGGTCATTGCACAAAAAAGGATGAGAAAGGGATGGTCCTATTGCTAAATGCTAAGGGCTAAGAAATGGTGGGGTTATCAAGGTTTTAAATTATGATTGAGATCATATTTATCGTACTTGTGGAAAATTGTTTGAGGTCGAGATGTTGATGTGGAGAATCTTAAAACCATAATATTATTTTTACGGTTATGAAAATAACAAAAAGAATTCTCTATAATAAAGCTAAATAGTTGGAAAATTACTAGCTTACTATTAATTTGTCCACTAATGCCTTTTGCTCAAGTGATAAAAAATATAGTAAAACTACTAACTATTACTATTTCACGTTTGTGTTTATCATAGTTGTGAAAAATAGTAAGAAAAACGGAATGTTGTAGTCAAAATGTCAATGCAAAAAATCCCTAAACCATAATATTACAGTTATCACTTAATTATGATTATGATTGTCAGGTGAAATTTAAAATATAAATTTAAGATGAGGACTAGAGACAAAAAATACAAAATCTCTCTATGTAGTAATGCTAAGTAGTTAATGAATACATGAAAAACTACTAGCTTATTATTAACTTGTCACTATTGTATATTTGTTCATGTGATAAGAAATATAGTAAAAGTGTGTTTGGATTCATGTTACCACACTCATCAAACACATATAAACAAAGCTATTCATAAGTGATATCGAATTCTTGTTAATACAAAGCAAAGGCTAGCATAAAATTACCCACTTGACTTGGATGAATTGGAATCCAATGTAATTTTACCAAGAGTATCATACTAAAAAAAATATGCCTTTACTTTTCAAATTATTTTTTTACATAAAACTTGAGGTAAACTATGGCTGACTTGGAAAAATACCACTGCACTCATCCTTACACAATCTGAAGTTTCCTAGTTTTGTATAAATTGTATTTTTAGATTATGTTTATAAATAGTAGATTATGAAGTATGAAATTATAAAGTGGAAAAAACAATTCATTAAACTTGAATATATTACTTTTTGTTTTTTCTTCATTATTTTAAGTTTTTCTAATAAATAACTTATAAATAAAGAATGATAAAATGATAGAATCGTGTATTAGGTGATTTGGACATATGTAAAAGAGACTGATAGACACTCAGTAAGGAAAATATATTAAATGGAGGCCAATCTATTTGTTAGAGGTAGAAAGAAACAAAAAAACTATAAGCGAAATAATTGAGAAATACTTAAAGATAAATGCTTTATTGATAAACATGATTTGTATAGAATATTATAACATCGTTTGATTCATATAACTGAACTATATGATAAAAACTTGTTATATTATTTATAACTTTTTTAAACTAAGCTTGTTTGGAAATTTGGAAAACAAGCTTAACTTATAAACAAAAAACTATTGAAACCCATGCAAAAAATATTGTAAACAAAAGTGAGACGTGGGGTGAGCAAAATCTGACCCTACCCACTCACCCGGCACGACCTGATCACGATCAAGTACAATTAAGGTCGGGTCTGATCGAGTCCAGGTTCGGGTTCAAAAAATAGGTCCAGTCAATATTTAGGGTTAGGTAGAGACCAATCATGACCCGGCCCGTCCCATGGTCACTCGCTCATCATGTTCGTATGTGTTTCTACTCAAATGTGTATAGAGTAATGATACTCTTTTGGTCGAATGTATCATTTATTTTTTAATTTTTCCATAATATATACATGATTAATAATACATATATCATTTTATATATGAAACTAGATATTCATAATAATAAATAAAATTCAGAAATCTTTATCTAAAATGAGTATGCATTATATTTAATCGGATCTAGGATCAGATTGAGTTTAAAGATTGACTTGATCGCTATTTAGGATCAGGTTAGTTTCGGGTTTAAGACCAAGTCCAAGTTCAAAAAAGTGACCCAAACAATATTTAAGGCCGGATAAGAACAAACTTTAACTTGTCCCAACCCGCCCCATGCTCACCCTCTAATGAGATGCATGGATATATGTTTTAGAATAGAATAATGCTACTCTTATAAGGTACGTACTACAGTGTAGGGGCATGTGAACCTTACTAAAGGTCACATCACAGTATCTCTGAGCTGGACTTGGAAGGATAATTTGTTCTTGTTATGTTAAGAGTACGTAATGAACAGTGATAGATTTTAAGTCCCTCTGGAATATTTTGTACTCTATTGACAAAAAACTTTTACAGTTTTACTGTAGTTCAATCAGAAAAGGTTGAAGCTTAATTCAGGCAATAAAAACCAACATTCATTTTCAGCACACAGCTTTCATTTTCTTCTTAGTGCCATAAAATGACAATTCCAGAACAAGGCATGGTTCAGACCAATTGCTACATGCTATTATTTTAAATTTTAAATTGTTGTTGTGGTTGTGATTGTGGTTATGATTGTAGTTAGTGGGATTCTGGTTATTATGATGTGAATTATTTTGAGATTTTTTTTGAATTCGAATTGCTTGATGCGGCTTGATACGGTCCAATGTGGCCTAATTCAGTTGTACTATGGCCTGATGCGGTCACATCATTGTGATTCGGTGCCACATTACATTTATAGTGCAATATAGTTGCAGCATTCACACAACCATAATGTTATCGAATTACTTGACACAGTCCACAATTTGAATCACATCAAGTTAGGATTCAAATTGTGGACTACATCACGTGATGAAGATTCACTATTACGGTTGTAGTGACTGCTAAAATCACATCACACTATAATTGCATAGTGTGACACCGAATCATATTGATGCGGCTGCATCGGGCCGTAACACTACCACATCGGATCACATTTAGGTCATAACCCAACCGTATCGGACCACATCAAACCTTTTTTTTTTCAAAAATAGTTTTTCATTCACAAAATAATTCACACCAAACCGCAACCGAGAAGGCAAACGCAATATGCATTAATAAGATTTGGAAATGCTTTTCAAAGTTTGGTTTTGTCACCAAACCTTTCGAATCTTTTGTGTTTATATAAAAACATGCACCGTCTTGATATATTAGGAGTATTGTGGACCCAAGAATTCAATGAAATTGTGTTGCTAATTTTGTTTGAGAAGTTAAAGAAAACTATATGGGACTATTTGCTAACAACAAACAAAGCATGCTACTTTAGATAGGGTATCTAGCCCCACGTTTCTATGGCTCCTAATCTCCTTATTTTCCTTTTGTTTTCTTGTCTTCTAGTTGTAGGGAATGGAATGAATGGTTCATAAGTACTGACAAGAACAAAATTGAAATCATGAGTAGTGGGTGGCAAAGCATATCATGGACCATGTGGTTAATGTATTAGTTGTAATTGTAGAGCATCTATATATATGTCACAAAGATTAAATTAACTCATCATGTGATTAAAGATGTTAACCTACTTTGTTAGTTTTTTTGACTTATGTGAATGTCAGTTTCCATTATTTATAGACTGTAAAATATTCTTTGAATATGGTTAGGGTAAATGTGGTCCACTTTTTTAAATATGATGACCCCATTATTCTCATAGGCGGAGATCACCGGTCTAGATTTGGTGTCCTCAATCTTGATCCACCTAATAATATACTGTCACATTATTTAAAAGTTACAGTTCACTATATTAGTAAAAAATATTCATTCATGTATGATATTTCCTTCCCCGTACTGAAACATAATATAATATTATATGAGACTATATTATTGGATGTGATGTGTACGTTGTGATGTGGATTGTGGTTTTTAGGGTGAAAATATTTTTGTGATTAAGACAATATTCTTAAATTCCATACGATCAGACGCAACCCGATAAAACCTAAATGTGGTTGCATGCAGCCTATATAACCATATAATTGTGATTTGATATCATACTAGAATTGTGTAATGTGATATAGTTGTAATGACAGTAATTGTCACAGCCAAAATATTACGGTCAGATCATGTGAACCAATCCATAATTTTAAACAATGGGCACAACTTATTTCCTATATCAAGAAATCATGCATATGTTTGAGCAAGGGCTTGGAAAAGCAAAATTGATAACTGTTCAGTGAAGTTGTAATGGCTGAAAGTATGTAACATAATCCTTTTGCTTCCATTATTTATTGATCTAAATACGTTGCCTTATGTGTTGGCATATTTAGATCATATTTGTTCTAACATTTAAGATCATAGCTGGTTTAATTTACATCTGCCTTGCTTTATGTAATTTCACTTTAGGAATATGAATATTTATTTTTGTCCCGTCCAAAAAAAACCCAACATATTTTAAAATATTATTTTCTAAATTTTTTTTCATTAATTCTAGGGTTTGTTTCGAATTCAAATGAGATATTTCAAGTGTCCTAAAAGAATAAAAATGATTTATTATATTTATTTTCAAATTTATATTATAAAATAAACAAAAATATTTTTTATTAATAATTATAATTAAATTCGAATTTATAAAAAAATAGGTAAATATAATGCATGAGATTTTCTAAATATATCATTTAAATGCAAATAAATATAAAATGATTATATTTTTAGTTTTTTGTCGAAAATATAATTTTAAATAATATAAACATACTCAAAACTATTTTTTTTATAATTCAATTCGGATATGTAAATAAATAAATACATAAATCAATTCAAATTTAACTTGGTTGATGATTTAGATCCCACAAAAAATGGGGGAAATAGGTTAATAGAAATTAAATTTTAGGAATTTAGTTAGGTTAAATTTTATTATAAACATATGTGGGTTTTACAAAGGGTTAAGGGTTACAAAAAAAAGAAGAAAGAAACACTGCTAAAAAAATACTCTTCAGAAGGGAAAAAATATTTTTTGACAAGAAGAAATTTCACTGCGTGATTTAGTATGCACGAAAGCATGGAAAGCCACGTGCACACGTCCCCAACGCAGTTAGATCGGTCTTCATCATGTCATTCCGGTTGACCAGCCACGACAATCAATCCGTGCTTAACAAGCAGATGGTTGCATCTTAGCGTTCGTGGACGTTCGTGCACTAGATCTAGAACACGCCTAGTGAGGAATCCCGTGCAACCGAGCCTATTAACATCCCTGTGAGCCTGTCTTCCCAGCCACTACGTGGTCAGGTGTAGGATTATTTCGTGGTGGTGCCTCTACCGGATACGCGTCTCTCCCAGCTCCATTCCAGTGCATGTACGTGCGTTGCAGACGTGGCGCGCCTTCACTTCCAGCCAACAAGAGACGGACACGAGGCATAGTCCTTTGCAGCAGATTTTCCAGCCACTACATGGTCGACACGTCACCCACCTTATTACTCCTAGCCACAAAGAATCTCAACCCCAATCAGGTTATTTATATTTTATTTCTTTTGTACTATTTTATGTTAATTTGTGTTATTAAACCATAATCTCTTAATAAATAAATATAAAAAATTAACTATGTTTATATATCTATATTTTATCTATATTATATATAAAGCCAAAACTTGAAATAACTTCTCTCATGATGTAATTTTCATTTCCTATATTGCCCTTAACATTATTGAATTTTTACAAAAAAACTATATAATCTTAAGCAACTACCACTAATACATTAATTAACCACATATCTCACCTTAAATTAAACATTATCATAAACACACAAAAATATAATATAAAGTACACCAAACACAACAAATACATTTTAATTCAAAAAATGAAATATATAAAAATTGAATATGTAGTATCACACAATATTCGCTGGCAGGCACGAAGTGCCTGTACACACTAGTAATAATAATAACAAACAAGTGGTAAAAATTCCTTTAATGTAGTTACTAATCACATATTAGTTTTTATGAGTTATTTTTAGCAACTAATTAAATTTATTTTTTAGCTATAATGAAATAAAAATTGCCATTAACAAAAATTTAGAATATCTTCCAATTTATAATTATTTTTAATAAATGTTGTGTGACTTAAAATAATTTCATATAACATTGTTTATGATACATATATAATTTTTTTTTTTTGGGATTAATCAAAGGATGAAGGCACGCCATGGTAACACTATTTGTCCTCATATCATCATTGAACAGTCGCATTACGACGCTTCTTTTCACTCGATTAATTCCTAAATAATAACAAAAAACCCATAAAATATATTATAATTATTTTTAAACTTTTTAAAAAATGGGATGTGGTGCGGACATTAATTTCCACTGCTTCACCCTTTTTAAGGAGTTAATTATTTTACCAACAAACTATTTTAAAATTTAAAACTATGTAGTTTTGATTTCCTAAAGCATTTAGGGATACTTAAGAGCAAGATTTAATCTTGTTAGACACAAAAATAAAAAATAAATATTTTGTTTAACACAATTTAATTTTAAATAAACTGAGAGTATTTTAATCATGCAATTAGTTAGGGTACCGTTTAGTTAAGGACGGATGAAGTGCTAATATCTTCATCGATCTGTAATCGACTCCCAAACCTGGATATCAAAATCCAAAAGTCCAATGTGGTTTGGCTAAAATATTTTTCTATATTATTTACCATAAAATGTAGTGGCGACTCTACGAGATCGTGCAACCAAAAATCAGGGCGCGACAGCTGATGACTCTACCAGGGATTTTTTTTAAGAGAGTTAAGCCGAATGTAGTTTTTTGCTTGTTTTTAAATACCTTTTTTTCTTTTTTTGTTACCCAAATATTTTTCCGCGTGTTTGTTCATTTATGTATTCATTTATTTATTTATTTAGTTCAAGTCAATTAATTATTTGAATATATTCATCATGTTTTATGTAGCTTTGGGGTAAGAAGTTTATTTTATAAAATATCGCTTCCTCACGCACTCAAAGTACACTTGAGTACACACATACACCCTATACCTGGGTTGTTAGAGATTAAGATTAAGATAAGAGAGACATTTGCTATATCTGTGTTAGACTTGTCTCCTCATATTAGCATAATGGACCGCCCATATTATTCCTGGTATTGTGAGTTAGGCGCTCGAGGGGCTTGACTCATCTTGTTTATAACCTACGATATTTGAATTCCTTTCTTTCGAGATTAGAGACAATTTGGTAACCTAGAAGTCTAGAGCCTTTATTGAGCTCACTTTTAATATAACCTAGTACCACACCATAGGGTTGTGACTTTTAGAAATTCCAAAACCTTATAAGGGTACCTTATTTAAGACATATGAAGCATAACTTAAATTCTATATGTTATCATTGTAAATTGGGACTTCTGGCCCTAAAAATGCGTTCACGCTTGACTGTTATGAAGATGTCATTGTACTTTGATGTCCTTGTGCCACGTGGACGGCTTAATTTTTATTCCCTTCGATGGGCTCAAAGCCTTAGGGGTAATCTTCATTTCCTTCGATGGGCTCAACGCCCTAGGGATAATCTTCATTCCCTTCGATGGGCTCAACGCCCTAGGGATAGTCTTCATTCCCTTCGATGGGCTCAACATCCAAGGGATAATTTTCATTCCTTTGATAGTGAAAGGTTGCCAACCATTTTTGCTTCAGAGATACAAAGGTTTCTTCGTGTGGCTAACTTGGTTGGAAGAGAAGAGTCACGTGTTGCTTATCTTTGTGAGTCTTTTTTTGTTGTTGGGAAATTGGTGTTTTGTAGTGAAGTTGTTTTTTTGTTGTAGAATGTTTTTATTTTTTGTTTGTGTTGCATAGTAGTAATGAAAAAAGTTAAAGACCTGGTTTTTGTGCAAATAATGTGTGGTCCAATTATTCTATGATGATATAAGAAACTATTATGATATTGAGTAACTCACAATGTTCATGGAAATCTTTTAGTTTAAGAGATTTGTTGTATCTATCTTTGTTTGAAGTTTTGTTAAGGTTTTTTCCTTGTCCTGTAACAATTTGTTGGATGAACAGAAAAAATGAAGTTAAAGAGAAGACTTAATTTCTTCCATCAACTCTTATCTTATAAATAAGAATATTCATTTTTGAGAATGATACTATAATATTCATTTTTGAGAAGGATTGCACATAATGGGTTTTTAGTTATTGCATATCAAAGTCTGTTGCTGTGTATAGCTTGAGTGCATATAAAGAGAATTACCAATGTGAACAGAGGATTTGTGTTATTGCAAGCTTCACATTTGTTGCATAATGGCTTTGTTTAATGAGATATGTGCTACTGCAATTAACCTATGGGTCATGTGACTGCTGCCTGTCCCTATGAGCAATTTGTGCATAATGGCTTTGTTTAATGAGATTATAAATTATTGTCTTTACTCAGAATGAAAAATTCCTTCGTAGTTATGCATGTGCAATACTAGTGAATTTGTCTAAGTGTGTTTCACTTATCTTTTAATATTCCCATTGACAAGAAAGGTTCTCCTTATAACTTTTAGCTGAAATATATAGTCACCAATTGACATAACATTTTTAGTTATCCACTGACTTTTGATAATACTATGAATGAATTTATAATATTTGTTTAATGAGATATGTGCTACTGCAATAAATATAAGAGGCTCATGAATTTATGAAGATCCATAGATAAATTATCCACTGATTTTTTATAATACTATGAATGAATTTATAATCTTTTTGTTGTTAGCTTATTTGATTAAGTGTAGTTTATTTTATTCATATGACTACAATATTAGAAGCGTTAGAAATCATATGATGACTTTCACAAAGAAATTGTGTTTGTGTGTCTTGTTTTTTAACTTAATTTGTATTATGAATGTACTTTAATTTTTGCTTCATCCTAATGATTTAGTATACAAAATGTTTAGGTATATATTCTAATGGATAAAACTTGGATTTCTAAGCCACGCAATACAAATGAATACTTAATTGGTTTAAGTCAGTTCTTAGATTTTGCTTTTTAGAATGGAGCTGTTGGAGATACAATTCGATGTCCATGTCCCAAATGTGGGTTTCTGAAATGGCAAACTAGAGAAATAGCTTATGACCATTTGCTTAAGAAACCATTTCCCCTAAATTATGTTATATGGAATCTTCATGGTGAAAAGCAAGTATTTCACTCTACTACAACTGAAGATGTAATGCAAGAAGCTTGTCATTATGAGAATCCAATGGAGACAATGATGAATGATGCATTTGGGAGTTATAGACAACAAGTCAATAATGAAGGTGTATCAGAACAATGTGTATCATAACAATAAGGGGCCAATGGACGATCATAGATTCATTGATAAGTTTCTAAAAGACGGAAATCAGAAATTGTATGAAGGGAGCAATTACACAAAACTGGAGTTTATAATCAAATTATATCATATAAAGGTTTTGTGTGGATTTAGTGACAAAGCGATGACTTCAATATTAGATTTGTTGAGAGATGCATTTTAAGAAGTGAAGTTGCCTCCATCTGTTTATGAGTCAAAGAAAATCATTAACAAACTTGGTCTGTCAAAGAAAATCATTAACAAACTTGGTCTTAACTACACCAAGATAGATGCATGTCCAAATGACTGTATGTTATATTTGGGAGATGGTGAAAAAGACTTGGATGCATGCAAACATTGTGGTAAATCTAGATGGAAACCCAATAAGAAAAACAAGGTAGCAGCAAAGGTTTTGCGCTACTTTCCACTCAAACCAAGATTGGAACGATTGTTTAGGTGTTCTTAGACTGCAAAGCATATGAGATGGCATGCTTCAGAAAGCAATAAAGATGGATTGATAAGGCATCCAAGAGATGGTGAGGCGTGGAAGACTTTTAATTTAATGCATCCCGATTTTGCTTCAGATCCTCGAAATGTCTGCCTAGGCCTTGCTACAGATGGTTATAATCCATTTGGAACACTTAGTTCTACCTATAGCATTTGGCGGGTGTTCTTAACTCCATATAATCTTCCTCCTTGAATGTGTATGAAGCACACTTCTTTCATTCTATCAAAGATAGTTTCGGGCAAGCACACACCTGGAAACAATATAGATGTGTACTTACGCCCCCTTGTAGAGGAGTTGAAAGATCTATGGAATGATGTCGTGGGAACTATTGATTCTTCATCAAACGAAACTTTTAGAATGTAGGCATCTCTTATGTGGACAATTAGTGACTTTCCTGGTTTAAGCATTTTATCTGGTTGGAACACACATACAGGTTTAGCTTGTCCTACTTGTAACTTTGATGCAGAACCTTGTCGTCTTCCTCATAGTAGTAAGTGGTGTTTTATGGGTCATCGTCGCTTTCTAAGTAGAAATCACAGATTTAGATTGATTCGTGCTCGCTTTGATGGAAGCACTAAGTAACGAAATCCACCAACAAAATTATCAGGATATGATATTCTTAGGCAGGTGGAAAATATTAATGTTACATTTGGGAAAGGAGCAAAATTGAATGGTACTGGAAAAAGATCTAGAGGAGAACCTAAACAATGGAATAAAAGAAGCATATTCTTTGAACTTCCATATTGGGAGTTTAATTTGTTGCGTCATTGTCTTAATTTTATGCATATTGAAAAAAATGTTTTTGACAATATCATATATTCTTTGCTCCATGATAGGTCTAAATCAAAAGACAATCTTAAAGCCCGGAAAGATTTAAGAGAAATGGGCATAAGGTCTGATATTTAGCCGGATGATAATGCTAGATATAACCTCGCTTTGTTTTCACTAATCCGTGACAACAAGAACTTATTCCTCAAAGCTTTGAAGAATGTTACGGTACCAGATGGATACGCAAGTAACATTTGCAGATGTATTGATGAGGAAAAACAAAAAATATTGGGTTGAAAAGCCACGATTGCCACATTATTATGGAACAATTGCTACCTCTAGCAATTCGTAACTTGTTGCCGAACCATGTTACTGCAACCTTAGTGGGGTTCTGTTCATTTTTTAGAGTCCTTTGTGATAAAGGCTTAAATCTTTCGCATACACTCCAAGAACGAATTGTAGTTACACTTTGTCACTTGGAGATGTTATTCCCACCATCATTCTTCACTGTAATGGTTCACTTAACTGTTCATCTCGTGGAGGAAGCAATACTTGGAGGTCCAGTGCATTATCGATATATGTACCATGTGGAGAGGTAAAACATTACTATGTTATGTTCATATATATTATAAATATCATTTATTGTTTTCCCTAATTATTCATCATTCTTGTAGAGAGTTGGGTCATTTAAAATCCTTTGTCTGAAACATGGGCAACCAGAAGGTTCCATAGCCGAGTATTACTTGCAGAAGAGTCTCTTAATTTTTGTTCTCGATACATTGAAGATATAGATACAAGATTCAATAGACCTAGATGTGTTCGTGATGACCCGAGTGATAAAGAGCCTTTGTTTGTATCCTCTATATTCCCACAAGTTGGTAAACCAATAGGAGCTTCCTCAATGTTCACTTTAACTCATATGCAAAAACTTCTAACTCATCGATATGTGCTTCTAAGTTGTGCAATTGTCACACCATTTGTGGAGTAAGTAAATGAGATAAAATCTAAGTGATTTACTACTTGAAATATAATAGTCATTTTATTGATTGTAACATAAGTTTTTAAATAGTGAGTTTAGAGAATTCATAAAAATGAGTTCAAGAGGAAGGAAACCTTCAACTACAAACATAGAGAAGAGAGTCAACAAAGAATTTGTTGATTGGTTTCGAAGGAGGGTGAGTGACCAACTTGTAGTCATGTTTTTATTTGTCATACATACTAACTTTCAATTCTAACTTACATATTTTTGTAAACTTAGATTATGAATCTAGACACAATAAATTCAATATCTAATGATCTAAAGTTTCTAGCACGAGGCCCACTAGACATTGCAAGAAGATTTACTGCTTATAATATCAATGGGTTCAAATTTTGAACCTTGGCTCGAGAAGAGGGAATGAGACTAGTGAACCTTGACTCCAAAATTAATATTGACAAGTTCATGTCACTTTTTGGAAGCCTCACTTTTGTTTTAGGACTAGTGAACGCATTTCAAGACGATATTGCAAACTTAGTCTTGGGATAAAATGGAGTGCAAGTAGACAAAGATTATAGGACGAGTTCTCTGATCCAGCCAAGACTTGAGATGAAATCATAAGAAATGTTCCAATTGGGATAGACAAAGATCAATGGACTCGTTTTGTTCACTATCATCTGAGACCATCAACTATGGTATATAAATTGACATTACTTTGGTTGTTTGATTTTTTATATAACTATTTTTATTTGATTAGTGTGTAAATGTGTAATTGTTTTTCATAGGAACTTTGTAGGAAAAACAAAGAAATTCGAAAGAAGCAAGTAGTTTCGCATACTGCTGGTTCGAAGCATAATTCAAGAAGAAGGCGTGAGATGGTAGCGACACTATCATGTTACTTTTTATTTATTTAGAATTTGAATTTGTTACTTTTTATTTATTTAAAAAAGCTCAAATTTGAATTAAGTTTTCTATATTTTAGATGGTGAATGAGAAGCCACCAGGTCGTGGAAACTTATACGTTGTCACTCATAAAAGGAAGGATGGAACATTTGTAAATGAAGCGACAAAGATTGTAGCGGTAGGTTCAATCTAACTAACTAATCTTCTTTGCATGCATTGAATTTTAATCTTAAATTTTTTACAATTGATAATAGTTTTGCATACATGTAGGAACAAATTCAAGAGGTTTTGACTCAAACCAACATTGATGAATCTGAAGTTTCTTCTCATGATTTAGTTGGTAGAGTGATGGGACCAGATCACTCTGGGAGAGTGCTAACCATGGGTATGGGAGCAGTGCCTACGAATACATATAGGAATACTAGACTTCGAGTTTCTGATTTGAGCCATTCTTCATCATTTGTTGCTGCATCTTCATCTTCTAATAATTTGCGAGAGAGATTTAACAATTTGGAATCACCATTGAAGTCCTACATCATAATGAAAGAATGAGGGATCCCTGAAGGATTGACTAACTTCTTTACACATATATGTGCATGTACCATTATTATATTCAATATTTTGTTTGTTTGTTTGAATTTCTTGGTTTGAATATAATGAGATTTTGAAAGTTCCCCTTTCTGGTTAGATATAGTATAAATTGTTCAATGTTTGATATAGTATAAATTGTCATGAAGGAATGAACCTTGGTTATTGTTTATGAATTGGTGGTGGTGCATGAAGTTGAGGAATGAACCTTGGTTATTGTTTATGAATTGTCTGGTGATGATGTTGTTGTTGTGAGAGGAAAAGAGTGATTATTGTTCTTGTGATTGTTATTGCCTTAATTTTCATGGCTTACAAGTTGTTGATTTAATTGCATGTTGTTGTTTTATGAAATCTATTACTTGAACATATTAGTCTATATAGATGCTGCCACTATATGTATCTATTTGTTATTTTTACATTCTTAGTTAATATATAATGATGCGGTAATTATTAATGTTTTTTTATTGTTCCAACTAAATGTTTTCATTTTATTATTTCAAGCAAATGATGATGCAAGTATGCCTAATACACTTTTGGGTACAAGAGGATCATCTAGAGCCAGCAACATTTAGAATATTTGTTATGTATTTTGTTTTTAAAGTGTCATATGAGACTACTTTTAGTTTTTTGAGATTTTCTAGTGTATCTGGATTTATAACGAATGATGAATTATAACTCTTTCAACTTTGTTATGCCACCTTCGTTACTTGCAATGAAATTTTATTATTGCTAAGAATATTTTTATTTAATATTGTATATTTAAATAATAATTACAAATTAATGACACTAAAGTTGTGAAAATTATGAAATTAAATTGAGGTTGAAAAACCTTCTAGCATGTCTCCATTTGTTATTTCAAGTAGTGGGGTTGAAAATCTCTACAATTAACATTCTAAAATAGTAGAGGTTTAAAGCCTTCATGGTAAATACTACAAAAATCTCATCAAATAGCAGAGGTTAAAAACCTCCTCAAATAGTGGAGGTCAAAAACCTCCACAAATAAACCGCTGCGAATTTATAGGTACCAGAGGTTTTCCAAAACCTCCGCTAATCGCATAAAAAACCTTCACTAAATATAAAATATGTTGTAATGAAACATTTTTATTGTTCACTAGGTTTTGTGTACTCTACCTAATCAATATGCAACTTTCAAAATATTTTATAACACAAGATAAATGCATAATTAATAAGTTGTTGACTTTGTGAGTCTAAGAAGAGGTGAGATTAACATTGGAAGAGGGTGAGAGTGTAAACTTGACTATTTATTGAAATAAAAAAGCAATATCATGCCCAAATTAAAACATTATTCCTCCTCAAGTAGTCGTTAAGAAAGACTCAAAGCGTTACGTTTGTAAAAAGAAAGGACACATGAAGAAAAATTGCTCAAATTTTAAGAGCTAGTTTGACAAGAAAAGTACTTCATTGACATTTTTTTTTTGTTACAAATCAATTGCTAATCAAGATGTGTACACTATGGATTCTTAGAAATCAAAGAGTAATAACAGAATATAAATTTCATTCATTGAATGGAATGAATAATATAGAATGGATTGTATTTTGAATGAATACAAGAGAGTGATGGATAATCCTTTTTATACAAAAGTGAAAAGCCAAAAACTAACAAACTAACTACACAAACTTAACCATATTGAAACTAAAGTAATTCTTAATAATGAGGTTCAACTGTACTAACCCAAAATATCAAAATATATTTCAACATTGATTGATTCAAGTTTTACAATCCATGTTTCTAATACCTTGCGGGTATGGAAAACTTAAAGAAACCAATGAGATACATGTATGTATATATATGTGGAAGTAGACATATGTCTAGTGAGTATATATATATATATATATAAAAGTTCTACATACATGAGTTTACATGTGGAAGCCATTGTGGCATGCACTTTAGTTTTAAGCAACAGTTTTACTTATAATTTTATGCATGTAATTGCTGGTTTAAAATGATGTGTTGTGTGTGAATGAGGAATCTTCTATGCTGTAGCAATAGAGATTAGGAGAGAAATAAGCTATGAGTTCTTAGCACTTCAAATTTTGCTGATTTTAAGACTGGGTTGTATTATTTAAAGTAAACAAACTAACAAGTGGGAAGCCAATAGAAGCTCAAACCTATGGGAAATCATACGTACAAATATTTGTGAAGTTTGTTCTAGAATATAAGATTCTTTCCTAGTACACTATGAGTCTATTCAACAAAATTAGATTATAGTTGTGAGCTTGTAGTTTGAAGGTAGTTGTAAACTTCTAGCTTCACATGTAACAAGAAGCTTCTAGCTTTATAGGTAACTTATTAAATAAGAAATGTTTGGTAAATGTAGCTTTTTTAAAATATTTGCGGGTAACTTTGGTAGATAAAAAATAGAAGGTCATTTCATTTTCTGAATGCTAGTTTTGTTAAAATTCACTTTCAAACTTTATAAACTTCTTTTTAAAAACTACAAGCTCTCTTCAAATTTTGTTTATCGGACAACTCTAGTAACTTATTGGCTTATTCAAAAAAGATGCAAGCTGGTTAAAAAGCTATAAGCTAGCGTTGTCAAACAATGCATGTGTCTAGTTCTTAGGATAAGAATGGTGTGGCCGAAATAAGAAACTTAACTTTGATGAACTTGGTGAGAAATATGAGGAATAATACACATCTTTCTCAATTATTGGGGATTGAAGCACTAAAGATGACAATATATATATTAAATCAAGTTCTGACCAAAGATGTCTTGAATATGCCTTTTCAGTTATTTAAAGGTTGGAAACCAAGTTAATAATACTTCCACTCCATCCATAATATTGTGGTTTGAGGAATCTCTATGACATTGCAACAATTATAGCCACATCAACTTATTTTCCCACACTTTTTTTAAAATTGCGGTATACATAATGTAAGCACAGCTACAATTACAATTTAAAATATTGATGCGAACAAAAAATACTATTGAAACATAGAATATCATCATCTCATTTACTTGTTACAAAATACCTCTATGCAAACATCTGACCAGTTTGTCTAGTAGTCCATATCCTAATCAGTTCAAGCTATCTTACTTTATTCAGAGACAATACCTCAAGTCATTAGGGCTTACTAATGGGGTCAGTTATCACAATCTTCAGTGGCCCCAGCACCATATTTAAGCATACAATACTTTCTGACCACTTACCCTATCAAGGCAGATCAACCATGATGCTTTTGGGCTACCCTCATGAGATAACACTATCATGATGAATAGATGTTTTTTTTTTACGATCATATGGGTAAGGAATTAATCAATTTCAGGGTATGTGGTTGCTCCTCCCAACAAATGTCAATTCTCAGGAATCGAAGCGTTAGTTTTTTGGTCTTTCTGAAGATGTAGCAGAACCTTATACCACTGAACTAACACCTTGTTGATTTGATGAAGAAATGATTGATCCACACTATGTCCCCTAGAGTGATTGATTCCAGTGTTCTAGAACATGGTAAGTGCATGTGGGTTCAAGAGTTTTCTTTGAAAGATAAAACTCAATGGTAGAATATTGAGGATAGTTTTTTAGGAACTTTCTCAAATTCTCGAACTAAAAGGAACGCATGTCACAGCTAGGCTAAGAGGAATCCTGAAGTTCTACATGTGATGAAGTTGAGCACATTAGAATGATGGTGATAGAAGACAAGAATTAATAACTCCAAATATACTAAAAACAGGGTAAGGATTCTCTTCGGTACTTGGTCCAAATTTTGTCATATAGGATCCGAAAAATTTAAGGGTCCAGTTTTTATTTATGTTTTTTAATTAAATAAATTAAAAACATATAACTTTATACATTCCCTCACATTCCATTACTTGAGGTTGGAAAAGAGCCCATCTCCAAACAAAAATATGTGTTTTCCATGTGTATATAGAGAAAGGAGTATTTAATATTTAATTTTTAGAGAACAAAATTCAGTTTGATTATTACAATGGAGCTGAAACTAATCAACTAAGCCTGGACCTATTGCTCTTGGAGAACTTGGTCCTACAACACAAGCACCACATAAATTCTGGTTGAGATGATAGAAGCAAATAACATCACAACTAAACCTAGTACTAAAAGAGTGTAATATTAAAAATTTATATATTGTCATTACATCATTCACATTCATTTGAATAATTTTTTTAAATAGTCAATAATGACTAAATATGAATGGTGGATGATACATTCACAATATATAAAACTCATACTATGTCAGTGCACATATATTTTTTAATACAAAAAATAGGCTAATATACAAGCAATAATAAAAAATGCTGTTATATTTAAGCACAATTTCGAAAATAAGCCAACTTTTCCTCAGTGAAAAAGAAGGGTATTTATAATAGGTACATTTAAGTAATGATCTAATGCCATATATTTAGATTTTGCCATGGTGAAATATCCAACATTGACTAATAATATAATTGGAACCTTAAGGAATAATATAATTTAAAACAATATACTAACAAAATTATTCATTGATGACAATATAGAAATAAAAAAACATTTCTATTGAAGTCAAATGAAAGAACACATAAATCCTATTATTCAATAATGAGTGTAACCTGTATCTTGCTAACTCAAATTGTATGTTTACATAATGTTGCAAGGTGTCTATTTATAAGAAGAATTTTGATGACCCACATGTATATTTGAAATCAAATAAAAGTTTATACTAATTTTTATTTTTGAGATATTAAATTTATCTTTGCTAATATGATTTATTAAATCCAATTAGATTAAATCTAATTTAAATTTTATATTTTCTTCTTTTTATTTCATACTCTAGCAAGTGGACCACCACCATCAAATCATATCCTTTGTTATGTTGATCTTTATCTAAAACTCATTACACTAAATCTGTAAGAAATAGTAAAATGTCATATTATCTACCTTTAATTCGAACTAAGTAAAAGTAAAACAAATATTAATTAAAACCACAATTTAGATAGAGGTTTACTTTTAAAATAATGATTTAATATGATAAATTTTCACAAACATATTATGCAAGCCCAGCCCAATTTCTAACTTAGTATGTAGAATTGGAGTGAAAATCGGATGTATTTAAATTCTAATGGACAGATGAAAAGTCATTCATCAATATATATAAATTCATTACATCATATTTTTTAACTATCCAATTCATCCATATTTAATGGATTCTAATCCATCTATTTTATCAATGTATTCATTTTAATTGATTGGATGAATATTCAATACATTTTGTAATTTAAACTAAACATTTTTAATAAAGCACTATTTGAAGAAATTTTATTTAAAATTCTTATTTAATAAATCATATTTTTTCCAACTTAAAATCTCAAATTTTCTATGTTAAATTTCGTGTTATTTCAGTCATATAAATTCAGTAGCTAATGGCATTAGTACTGGTACCAGAGTAATAAAAATATAAGCTACAAAATTACATGAGGACCAACCACTTTTAAAACTAAAACAAAAAGTCATTAACAACATACTCAAAACATAGGTTTTTTAGAGCTGAAGAGTAAATAGTAATAATAAAGTGGGAGGGGCATGTTCAACCATTTTTGTAGTTGAGAATAGTGAGTGCTCTTAGCCATCACTTCAATAGCCACACTATCCCATGTTTCTTTGTCTTTAGTGGAAAAATAAAAAAATAATTTTGTTTTTATTTTTTTGAATAGATCGGGTACCCATCTAAATGGATATACACATGGTATCCATTAAATGTAATGGATAGATTTAAATTCTCCATTATTAGTACTGTCAATTGAATTCTATCCATTTAAATCCATTAGTTTTAACGAATAGATTTTGATAGATTTAATTTGGATGAATTTTGATCGTGGATAATTTTGTAATAATGTAGAACCAAATTGAATGTTGAATTTTATTTTGAGGTTTTGATGATAAGTTAATAACCATATGTGATATGAATAATTGTATTAGTAAATGAATAATGGGTTAGGTAGTTGGCGGGAAAGTTTGTTGTAAAATCAGTTTGGTTAAATACCAAACTTGACAATTGTAGAGACATTTTTGATGAATAAGAGAGTATCATTATTTCAATACTCTCTCATTCTTTCTGTTTTCTATCTTCTTTCTCTGTTCCTTCATTCTACTTCTTTTCTGTATAATATTGGTATCAAGAGCTTGCAATTCACGGTGACCTATGGCGGAAGCAACTCGTTTGCAAACTGCGATTAGTGAAGCGGAAGAAAGAATCATGGCTTCGATTGAACCATGCATTGTGAGACACTTGCAAGAATTGGAAGATCAAATTGAATTCCAATTCAAGGGCTTTCAAGAAGCGATGCGGGGAATTGGTATGCAAGTTATCGAATTATCCACGGCTCGACGAAATAGAGGTGGACAGATGGTGAGAATCACAATTCTACACGATTAACACGTTTGGATTTTCCACAATTCACTCGTGAAGATGTGGATTCTTGGATTGCAAAGTGTGAGTGATTCTTCACATTAGATGTTACGCCGGAAGAAGATAGGGTGGCTGTTGCAAGCATTACACTCGATGATAACTCTTTTCGTTGGTTCCAGAGCTTGGAACAAAGTGTCATGGGAAGGCTTTCTTGGACAAAATTTGCAGAAGCCTTGAAGATGCATTTTGGAATGGAGTTTGATTCTCCTTTGGAGGAACTGAATAGGCTTACTCAAATGGGAAGTCTCAACGATTACCAGGAAGCTTTTGGAAATTTGGTGGGAAGGATCGAATTGACTAAAGCACAGAAGCTACAATGTTATTTGGAGGCCTCAATTCAGAATTGAGCAATGGCGTGAAGATGTTTGCACCACGTACAATGTTAGAGGCTACGCGCATGGCAAAGTTGCAAAGTGTGGATCCTTGGATTGCAAAGTGTGAGCGATTCTTCACATTAGATGTTACGCCGGAAGAAGATAAGGTGGCTATTACAAGCATTACACTCGATGATAACTCTTTTTGTTGGTTCCAAAGCTTGGAACAAAGTGTCATGGGAAGGCTTTCTTGGACAAAATTTGAAGAAGCCTTGAAGATGCATTTTGGAATGGAGTTTGATTCTCCTTTGGAGGAACTAAAGAGGCTTACTCAAATGGGAAGTCTCAACGATTACCAGGAAGCTTTTGGAAATTTGGTGGGAAGGATCGAATTGACTAAAGCACAGAAGCTACAATGTTATTTGGAGGCCTCAATTCAGAATTGAGCAATGGCGTGAAGATGTTTGCACCACGTACAATGTTAGAGGCTACGCGCATGGCAAAGTTGCAAAGTGTGGATCCTTGGATTGCAAAGTGTGAGCGATTCTTCACATTAGATGTTACGCCGGAAGAAGATAAGGTGGCTATTACAAGCATTACACTCGATGATAACTCTTTTTGTTGGTTCCAAAGCTTGGAACAAAGTGTCATGGGAAGGCTTTCTTGGACAAAATTTGAAGAAGCCTTGAAGATGCATTTTGGAATGGAGTTTGATTCTCCTTTGGAGGAACTAAAGAGGCTTACTCAAATGGGAAGTCTCAACAATTACCAAGAAGTTTTTGACAATTTGGTGGGAAAGATCGAATTGACTAAAGCACGGAAGCTGCAATGTTATTTGGGAGGCCTCAATTCAGAATTGAGCAATGGCGTGAAGATGTTTGCACCACGCACAATGTTAGAGGCTATGCGCATGGCAAAGTTGCAAAGTGTGCATTCTTGGATTGCAAAGTGTGAGCGATTCTTCACATTAGATGTTACGCCGGAAGAAGATAAGGTGGTTGTTGCAAGCGTTACACTCGATGATAACTCTTTTTGTTGGTTCCAGAGCTTGGAACAAATTGTCATGGGAAGGCTTTCTTGGACAAAATTTGCAGAAGCCTTGAAGATGCATTTTGGAATGGAGTTTGATTCTCCTTTGGAGGAACTGAAAATGCTTACTCAAACGAGAAGTCTCAACGATTACTAGGAAGCTTTTGACAATTTGGTGGGAAGGATCGAATTGACTAAAGCACAGAAGCTGCAATGTTATTTGGGAGACCTCAATTCATAATTGAGCAATGGCTTGAAGATGTTTGCACCACGTACAATGTTAGAGGCTACACGCATGGCAAAGTTGCAAGAGCGTAGCTTGGAATTATTACAAAAACGGAACAATCCTAGCATTAGAAGTTATGGTAATTGGGGGGATAAGAGGAATAATGTTGTGTTTGACAAGAAAGATGTTCAGAATGACAAACGCGTGGTTGGTGGAAGTTTGGTGAGGGGAGTTCTTGGCAAACCAAATTATACCTTTCAAAAGAAGTTATCACCTAAGGAAATGGATGAACATCGTGCTCAGAACTTGTGTTTTTTATGTCATGAGAAGTTTGCACCTGACCATGAGTGTCCACAAAGGAAGAAGGTGCAAGTTTTCTTGATGAAAGTGGATGATGAAGTCCAAGAAGAGGAGTCACCTAGCCTCTCTGACTTGGAACTAGATACTACAGGAGCACCTATTGTTTCCCTTAATGCAATCCAAGGTGATTCTCAACAGCCTATGATGAGGATGTTTGGCTAGATAGGGAAGAGGAAATTTTTTGTGTTAATTGACACATGGAGCACTCATAACTTCATTAATGTGAAGTTGTGTCAGGAGGGGGTGGGAAACTTGAAACCCCTCCAACCCTTTCAAATAACAATAGCATATGGGGGTATTATTCATGCTACAGGCATGTGTGAAAATATTCAGTGGAAGATGCAAGGATATGATTTCTCCACTAGTGCTATTACTATACCTTTAAGTAGTTGCGATCTTATTTTAGGTATGTAATGGTTGAGACAATGAGGACTTATCTCTTGGGATTTTGCTAAATTGAGCATGGAATTCAATATGGGGGAGGTCAAAGTCAGATTGCAGGCTACAAAGGAGGGGAAGGGTCGAGTGGTTTCTGCTGAAAAGCTTAGCCGAATTATCATTGAGGAGAAATGTTGTTTCATGTTGCAATTGTTGCCTGCAACTTAAAATGAAGTATGTTGTGTTTTGAACTCTGTAGAGGCTGCAGATTCTGGGATGGAGGGCCATAGAGCTTCTGTCCTAACAAAGTTTCATGATGTGTTGATGAGCCTACACAACTACCCCCATTTAGAGGCATTCATGATCACAAGATTGTTCTCAAGGATGGTTCTAATCCTGTCAGCTTGAGACCATATAGGTATCCTCCAGCTCAAAAAGATGTTATTGATAAAATGGTGAAGGAATTACTAGAAGCATGGGTTATTCAGCCTAGTTCTTCTCCTTTTGCATCACTTATAGTATTGGTCAAAAAGAAGGATGGAAGTTGGAGAATGTGTGTGGATTATAGGAGGGTGAGTGATATGTATATGAAGGCCAAATTCCCTATTCCCTTAATAAAAGACTTGTTGGATGAATTAGGGGAGGCTAAAATTTTTTCCAAGTTGGATTTGAGGGCTGGGTATCATCAGATCAGAATGAGACTTGAAGATGTGCCCAAGACAACTTTCCAAACTCATTCTGGCCAATATGAGTATATGGTGATACCTTTTGGACTGTCCAATGCTCCTACAACTTTTCAGGAAACTATGAACACTATTTTTGCCACTATGTTGAGGAAGTGTGTTCTTATATTCTTTGCTGACATCCTGCTTTATAGTGGTTCCTTGACTACTCATGTGCATCATCTTAAGGAGGTTTTTCTATATTAAGGGCTAATTCTTTCTATGTTAAGAGGAATAAATGTGTTGTTTTTACTGATAGAATTAAATACTTGGAGCATTTCATCACTACCTCAGGGGTATCTACTGATCCATCAAAGATCAAAGCAGTGTAAGAATGGCCAATCCCTCAAACAATCAAACAACTTAGAGGATTTTTGGGTCTCACTAGGTACTATAGAAGATTTATTAAGGGGTATAGCATAATTGCTTCACCTCTCACTGACCTTTTAAAGAATGATTCTTTCCTATGGACCCCTGCAGCTTCTCAAGCCTTTCAACAGCTCAAGCAGGCCTTGAGTACTACTCCAGTTTTGGCAATTCCTAATATGCAGAAACCATTTTTAATTGAAACAAATGCTTCCAGCACAGGTATATGGGCTGTCCTCATGCAAATAAGCATCTGAATGCTTTTATAAGCAAAGTGTTGTCCCCTAAAAACAAGTTGCTTTCACTTTATGATAGAGAATTACTAGCTTTGGTCCATGCTGTTTCTAAATGACATCAATACTTATCAATTCA
Organism: Lupinus angustifolius; assembly: GCF_001865875.1. Taxonomy (NCBI): domain Eukaryota; kingdom Viridiplantae; phylum Streptophyta; class Magnoliopsida; order Fabales; family Fabaceae; genus Lupinus; species Lupinus angustifolius. The sequence goes on along the minus strand of NC_032017.1, from coordinate 2,678,348 downwards.
GCCTTTTGTGATCCTATTTGATCAGCAAAGTTTAAAATTTCTTTTGGAGCAAAGATTGTCTACTCCTGCACAATACAGATGAGTCACTAAACTTATGGGGCTTTCTTATACAATTCAATATAAAAAGGGATAATAAAATGTGGCTGCAGATTCCTTGTCCAGGGCTTCTCATGGAGAATTACTTCATATGGTTGTTTCTTCTATATCTTCAGAGCTTGGGCAACTCCTTGTACAGGCTTATATGGCTGATTCTTCTCTCCAACAGTTGTTGTAGGAGGTACTAGCTAATTCTTCTTTGCATCCTCATTACAAGGTGGTGGATGGGTTGTTATTCAGGAAACATAGGTTGGTGATTCCCAATGACTTACAGGTCAGACAACTCATTTTACAATGGTTGCACTCTTCACATCAAGGTGGTCATTCTGGAATTTGAGCTTCTATATTTAGAAGTAAGTCAATGTTCTATTGGAAGGGACTTAGTAAGGATGTCTCTCATTTTGTTCAAAGGTGTGAGACTTGCTTAAGATGCAAGTATGAGACTAGAGCTAGCCTAGGGTTGCTACAACCCCTACCTATTCCTGCTGGGGTCTGGCAAAGCATATCCATGGACTTCATTGAAAAATTACCCAAATCCCATGGCAAGGATACTATTTGGGTGATTATTGATAGACTTAGCAAATATGCTCATTTCATTGCCCTTTCTCATCCTTTTACTGCTTCCAAATTAGCTGAGATTTTCATTTCTAAAATCTTCAAACTTCATGGGGCTCTAACCAATATTGTTAGTGATAGGGATCCACTCTTTACTAGCAACTTCTGGTCATCATTTCTCCAACAATAGGGCATCTTACAAAGTTTGTCTACTGCATATCACCCACAATATGATGGGCATAGTGAAGTCCTCAATCGTTGTTTAGAGAATTATCTCAGAACCATGACTTGGCAACGTCCTATGGAATGAGCTTTGTGGTTACCATTGGCTGAGGGGTGGTATAACACTACTTATCATACATCTATTCAGGCCACCCCTTATGAGGTTGTCTATGGCCAACCTCCTCCCTTACACCTTCCTTACTACCCTCAAAGCACATCGGTAGAGGCTGTGGATAAGAGTTTCATTGTAAGGGAAGAGATGATCATCAAGTTGAAGAGTAATTTGACTCGAGCTCAAGCAAAGATGAAAAGGTTGGCTGATAAGCACATATCTGATAGTGAGTTTAAAGAGGGGGATTGAGTTTTTCTTAAGCTTCAACCCTATAGGTAATCTTCTACAGCACACAGGTCTTCAGAGAAGTTATCTCCTCGTTTCTATGCACCTTATCAGGTTGTGCTTCGAGTAGGAGTAGTGGCATACACACTGAATTTGCCATCTTCTTCAAAGATACATCCATCATTCCATGTTTCATTATTGAAACCTCCCATGATGGTTCTGTTCCACAACACGCTTTACCTAATGTTTGGGGTAATCTTGATAATCCTAAAGAGCTTTGCAAGATCTTGAAGAGACGATTCATTCAACAGTATCATCGGGCTGTCACTAAAGTGTTGGTCCAGTGGAAAGGTGAAAGTGAGGAGGAGGCCACTTGGGAGCTTCTTTACAAATTGAAACAACAATTTCCTTCCTTTGATGTTTCTGTTGCTTCTTGGGGATAAAGAGGATTTTTATGAGGGGGGATTTGATATGAATAATTGTATTGGTAAATGAATAATGGGTTAGGTAGTTGGCAAGAAAGTTTGTTGTAAAATCAGTTTGGTTAAATACCAAACTTGACAGTTGTAGAGACACTTTTGATGAATAACAGAATATCATTCTTTCCAATCTCTCTCATTCTCTTTCATTCTTTCTATTTTCTATCTCCTTTCTCTGTTCCTTCATTCTACTTCTTTTCTTCATTCTACTTCTTTTCTGCATAACAATATGTGTCAAGGACAAGAATAGAAAATGAAATGTTTTCATTGAAAAAGAAATCATTTATTACATTGGAAATATAAAGTCCAATAATGCTTTCAAAACTTCCCATTTTGTGTTTATTGACCTAATAATTCACATATTTTATTAACACAGTTTTTAGTTTTAGTAATTGTGATAGCGAGAGTGACTTGTGAAACCATGGGTGAAGGAAATACATGAAGCACTTACACTACTTGGTTGTCACATATATTGTGTACCATTATTTTGAATGGTTGAAAAAATAGATTTAAGTTAAAAATTTAATAATTAAATATTATTATGACCAATTATAAACAATGACATATAGATTAATATATTCTTTTGGGATAGAAGATAATAGATTTAAGTTAAAAATTTAATAATTAAATATTATTATGACTAATTATAAACAATGACATATAGATTAATATATTCTTTTGGGATAGAAGATATCCTACAATTGGACAAATCTGAAATATTGGATCAATTTCACACTTTCAATTATTAAATATTTTTCTAATCAATCACAAGTTTATAACACTACACATTATAAGACAACATATGTTGTCCCTTCTATATCTTTCACTAACATTTTCTATTCTACGTATTTCAAACGCAGACTCTGTAATAGTTCATCCTTGCTTTCTATGCCAGACAAATATTGAATTTCTCCCTTTTTATAATATCTTTACAATAATAATTAAAGTATTATAATAATATGATAATAATTAGTAACTAATAATAGTAGTTAATTCAGGTTTTATTAAGTAATTATTTCCTGTGTTATTAAGTATAACCGAACAGTTATAATATTATAATAATAGTCTATGTATAAATATTGAATAATGAAATTATTATTAAAAATGTAAAGATTTTATAGGCTCCACCCAAAATTATTTTATTCAATAAAGAAAACCAATTTTCTTAAAAAAATAATAAACATGGAAGAAAGTTGTATGTCATTTTATTCACTAAGACCATATTTGAATGGTTATATAGACAAAAGATGGCGTAGTGATATATCTAAAATAAGTGTTATTGAAATGCAACTCTAACTAATCAAAAGCTTATAGCATATATAATAGTATACATTGTGAGACATCAGATTTTGTTCCTTCAGTCTCCTTCGCTAACATTGTTCACATATTTCAACATCAACTCTGTAATAATTCATCCTTGCTTTCTGTGCCAGACAAGTATCGCATTTCTGCCTTTTTTATAACATTTATAATAATATGATAATAATTAGTAACTAATAATAATAGTTAATTCAGGTTTTATTAAGTAATTATTTCTTTGCTATTAAGTAATAACCAAACCGTTATAATAATTATAATAATAATAGTTAATGTATAAATATTAAATAATCAAATCATTACTAAAAATGTAAAGATTTTATAGGCTTTCATCCAAAATTACTTTATTCAATCAAGAAAACCAAATTTCTTAAAATAAATAATAAAGATGGAAGACAGTCACCATATTTGGATGGCTATATAGACAACAAATAACATTTGATGCGTCTAAAATATAGCAAATTTGATTAATCACAAGTTTATCATACATATAATAATACCCATTGTAAGATAACATATATTTTCCTTTTATCTCCTAAACTAACAATGTCCATATATTTTAACATTGACTGTAATAGTTCATCTTTGCTTTCCGTGCCTAGTATTTCTCTTTTTTTTATAATATCTTTATAATAGTAATTAAAGTATTATAATATTATAATAATAATTAGTAACTAATAATAGTAGTTAATTCAGGTTTTATTAAGTAATTATTTCCTTTGCTATTAAGTAATAACCAAGCCGTTATAATATTATAATAATACTATAGTAGTTAATGTATAAATATTAAATAATCAAATCATTACTAAAAATGTAAAGATTTTATGGCCTTTCATCCAAAATTATTTTATTCAATAAAGAAAACCAAATTTCTTAAAATAAATAATAAAGATGGAAGAGAATTGTAGTATCACTTTATTCACTATGATCGTATTTGAATGATTATAGCATGTACTTCTACTTGATTTAATAAACCAATAAATAATTTCTTTTATTAAAAAGAATGCATATAATTTTTTTTATTAATCACATTTCATATAAAAATTATTAATCATATTAAGGATGAATGAAGAATCCTGTGTATTTACATATTTCCCTCAACTCATTTTTTGAAAAATCATGCTACACCACTTATGTTCCTAAAAAATGAATAAAACACATCCAACCAATAAGTATTTTCCAATTTAGAACTAATAGTCTTGATTCTGAATTATATTGCTCATGTAATATGTAGGAACAAGATAAAATTTTGTCTAAGAAATAAAAAACAAGTTGTCCCTTTATAAATAAAAATAAATAAGTAAATAATCAAACAATTTAGGGTATCAGCCAAACTGATTATGAATCTTCTCACATGTCTATGGATTGGTCAATGCAATTACATGTGGATTCTTCAGTAAGGATAAACTTAATGTGTTGTCCTTTAAAGTCAACAATATGAGATATTCTCAGAGAATTAATGTGTGAATCAAAAGTTCATACACCAAAAACAATTGTGTCATCTAATTTAGACTATTCCATGGAGATAAAGCATTGAGGTTCGTACGTTAGATATTAGACTAACAACTATATTGCACGTAATGAAGTCGGACCAACGAAGCTAACATCAAAGATGTCTCTAATACCGATCTATTTTGATACTATAAATAGTGAAGACCATTAAATACTTTACATTAGGGCCGGAAACGAGCCAAACTAAGCTAATCCAGAGTTCAGTTCAGCTCGATAAGGATTGGTTCGGCTCAAAATTCGACTCGAGTTAGATACGAGTTATTTTTTAACTTGAGTTTGGTTCGGTTAAAGTTTGTGAACTGTCCGGCTCAGTTCGATTGGTTCATTTGGACAACTTAAATAATTAATTAATTTTGTAAAAAAATACTACAAAATTTTGTATACATTTAAATATAACCATCCTTATATATATAGTAACATTAAATATAAAAAATAATGTATGAGTCATAATAAACATAAAAATTAGTTTATATATATATATATATATATATATATATATATCAAACTAGCTCATCAACCTAACGAGTCGAACTGTATTCAACTCGAGTTTGATTTGTTTATTTAACGAGCTCAATTTCCAGCTCAAGTTTGACTCATTTGATTAATAAACCAAGTTTATCAAATTAAATAACAAATCGAGTTTCGAACGAATACCGAGTTGGTTCGCTTCATTGTCAGTCCTACTTTACTTCAAGAGTTATTGATCCAAATTAAAAGTGAGAAGAATCTCAAACACTAGATATAAGTATTGAGTGTTTTGAGTAGAACGTATCATTAACTATTCATTCACTCTACAGTTATACTTGAATCATTTGAAGGTATTATTAGCCCTTCCTCGGGAAACATTTACCTCCACTCATCTTGTGATAAAGAAAGATAAGCATTAAAATGTTATTATTCTAAAACTTAGAGTTAAATAAATTTGTAAGAAGCCCGAAGACACTAGGTTACAAATAACACTTAGAATATTTGTTAGCTTGTTAAATCTTTGATAAGTTATAGTAAAATCTTGGTAAAGCCAATGACTAGACTAGCCCAAGTTGTGGGCGAATCACGATAATTCTTTATGTGTCGCTTAGCTGTTTAACAAAAAAATAGCAAGCAATTGTGTGAGACTGTGAGTGTTAAATATAAAAGAAAATAACCCAGAGAAGCTTATGTGTCTTTGCTCACACTCACCTTTCAGTTCAACATGCTCAATAATCATCTTATTAATTTGATCAACCTTTCCTACTATGTTTGTTAGTGTCGTTATTTTTACAATAATTATTATTATTATTATTATTATTATTATTATTATTATAATAGTTGTTAAATATTCATTTCGTTCTCATTTCGCTTAACCCAAAAAACTAGTCTATTAGGTTGGAGAGCCCATTTTCTCTTTTGGTGGCTTCACTCACCTATCCGTATTCGGTAACGTACCTTAATTCAGCTTATAGGTAAACCTTTCTGTAACACAACTCTTATTAAAGACACACATTGTTAGGACTTAAGCACATAAGAAAAGTTTATTAGGTGGGAGAGCCTTATGATTTAAGTACCACATTGAGTTTGCTATTCTACGCAATATGGAGACTTATAACAAAATGATTAAATAGTTAGTTTTTTAATTATATCCTTAATGTTAATAATTAATTTCCGAATGAGAGAAATAGTTAATGAAATAAATCAATAAAAAGATAAAGGGTAGGTATAAATAACAACAAAGAATTTATGTCTTAAATATTTATTGGTCAATACATTTTACATAGAAACTAAATAGTAGCTACCAACACCAACATCGAACGAGCTTTATTAAAGGTTAAAAGCCTATTAGTTCACTATTGCAAGAGATAACTTGCACAGACATTTTGATACTTTAATATAGTGCTCTTTAAAAGCATCAATTTTATCATCATTTTATGTCCAATGAATGTTAGTGGAGCTGACTAAGTGAGACCATAGTGGAGCTGAAAATAATGACTCTAAGAACAAAGTGGGCTTAATTGATGGCATAAAAGCTTCTATCTTTTATGGTTGGGGGAAGTGGATATGTAAATCTTTTACCCAACATTTTGAAGTACCTATAGTTTTAGGAGGATGCAAAATTGAATTGAAATTGTTATGTTTGGGGGGACCTGGCTTCAACAGTAAAACATGTTTGAGACATGTCTTGTTGCACACAGGAGCATGATAGAAAGAGAATAAAATATCTTCTCATATTAGGAGATAAATTATCTTCTTCCCATCTACAAAAGTTACAACATGTGTATATTTTGTTAGTTTTTAGAATACTTTTTAGGAAATTGTGAAATATGATACATGTTTAGTGACCGAAGAAAATAACTTATCTCGTGATATGAGGAGATACTTTTTTCATTTATAAAAAAACTTATTGAAAGGTAATCTAATTCCTCCATTTATCAGAACCCAACAAATTTTTTGTTGACTTTAAACACCAAACTTTGATTATGTTTCATGTGCACAAGCATTGCATCATAATGGTTGGATCCTCTGTCCTGAAGTCAAGAAAGCACTATTGTGTCACTTACACTTGCTTGCTTTTAAGTTTGGTATTTTATAATATGCCAAAGTCAAGGATGGAGAAGTAGGGAGAGAGTGCAAATGAATTGTGATTTTTGATACTTGGGGCTAACTTAAAAGTCTCACCTTGGAGACTAATAAAAATGAATCTATCTTTCTTTATGAGTGTTAAGCCAAAGATTGATTAAAGGCTTAAAACAAAAGAGCATTTTAATCTTGGAAGGACACTATATTACAGTAAATATGACGGGTCCAATTTTTAGGAGCGTTACTTGTTGAGAATAACAACCACGCATCCTGAAATTGATTAATTCCTTATCTATTGGGTGAGAAGACACCCTTAATTATATCAACAAAAAAGTAAAAAACTCGGTTTTCATTTCATTTTTATTTATTAAATATTCATATTTAATTTAATATATTATCTAAATAAGATGTAGGCTTCTTGACACTACATTTTTAGAATAATGTATATTAAACTATATGCTTTGTTTGGTAGAGGTGATTTAAGAAGGAAAAAGAGAAAGAGAAGGGAGTTTGACCATTTCTCTCCTTTGGTGCAAGGGGTGAAAAAGGAGGAGAAAGAAAAAGTGCATGAGTCCCACATCAAAACTCTTCTTCTCACTTGTTGGAAGAAAATAGAAATTTAAGTGTGTTTTTTTCTTGACAATTTTGCCCCCTTTATTTTTGGTCTTGATATATTTACCCTCTTTCTTTTTTATCTTGATATGTATGCCCTCTTTCTTTTTTATCATGTTATGTTTATCCTATTTATTTCATTATCATCTAAGTATTATATTCATGATTTATCTCTAAATATTTATTCCTACACAATATTGTGAATTACCCATGGATCTAAAACATTATTTTTTTTGTGTGTTTTCATCACCATTAAGGTAATTCACATTTAAATATTAACTAAATTATTTAATTAAATATTTTAATTTTAGTTTAATATTTTTAGACACTTTAATTAAATCCATATATTTTATCATTGATATAAAGTTATATATTTACTAATAATATTTTATTTCTTAACATTTCAAACTAATATTTATTTTTAACTTACAATGAAAAATATTATTAATGTGACTAAGGGTATAGTTATCCATTTAGTAGGTGAAAAATTAAAGTAATACTCTCTCTATCTTCTTTTTCCTTTCTTTTTCTCTTCTACCAAACAATTCACAATTCTACTTTTTCTCTCATCTCTTTTTTTCTCCTCATCCTCTTTCTCCCCTCTTTCTTTGTTCTTAACTTCTTCCCAACAAACAAGGCTAAGAAAATATTGAATAAGCATTTTTGTTAAATAAGTTGTGTGAAATGAGTTCAGACAAGATTGAAGAGTATATATACATTAAGCTTCTGAAGTAAGATATAACATTTTGTAATGCATGCACAATAATTGTTTACATAATATCTGCCATCTTTAAAAGATGCATCATTAGATGCATCCAGCCCTTATCCAATGATCAATATTTATTTATACAACAATAACCAAACCCTTAATTAATTAATACTAACTTAATTTCGTAATGGAGAGAAAAGTTGTGTAAAAAAACATAAAATGAAATGATACTTTGTATCGTTATTAGTTACATTTAGATTACAGTTTCACTTATTGACATCTTCTCCAAAGTGTTTATTTTCCTTGACATTAAGTGCTATGATTTGGTTGAGATATGGTTGAGTTTGAAGGATTGTGAGAATACCATCTTGACCAAAAGAGATAGTTAAGGAAATTGAGGAAGCTAAGTGCAGCAAGTAACCAATAGAAAAGGTCAAGCTTGTCTTTGTTGAGATCATTATCATGGAGCCAACCACCATTTGAAGAAGAAGAAGAGACTTTATTCACCAAAGAAACCAACACTGAGCTCAAAAAAAAGCCAAAAGAGTAAGAACAATATGTAATGGCTGTTAAGAATGTTTGCATCCCTACATCTAAGGATTGTTTGTAGAAGAATTCAATGAGTCCAACTGCTGTAAACATCTCTGATAATCCAAATATCAGAAACTGTGGTGTTATCCAAAATATAGAGATAGTTTTGTTGTGGTTTAATGCTTCATCTCTTCTCTTTTTCTCACTAAGTGCAGCTGAAACCATAGAAAATGTAACAAGAAAGAGACCAAAACCTATTCTTTGCAAAGGTGATATTCCAGAGGGGTGGTGTGTGAATTTTCTAATAAAAGGGACAATGAATATGTCATAGAGAGGGACAACAAAAATGAGCAAAATGTAAGGAATGGATTGAAGTGATGCAGGAGGAATATGAAATGATTTGGTGAGTTGTGTGTTCATGGCACTTCCTTGTTGGACTGAGAATGTTTGAAGTTGTGCCAAGATTGTGTTGAAAATAATGGTGCAACCAAATATTGGAATAACTGATAATACTATCTTGGTTTGATGAACTTTCTCAACACTGCATAATCTCCAATTGCTTTCCTTCCCCTCTTCCATCACTCTGATACAAGCCTTGTCTAAGAACCTGATCAAAGTATATATATAAGTATTTTTTTCATAAACATATATAATAATGAGATATAATCTTCATTCAGATTAATGTTTGGTTGTTATTGTATATATAATAAAAGAGATGTAAACATCTCTGTAATCTTCTCAGATTGAGGCGTGGACAAGCGTGGGTAGTACTTTCCCGTTCCCAAATCCACAATTTTTGAAGTACCTGTGTGATGGGTAGTATATATTTGCGATAACCCAATAAGATTTTAATTTTAATTATATATTTATATAGTCATAATCCATATGTGAAAATAAATAATATGATATTTATATGCTAAATTTATGACTATAAATGTAATTTTTGTGAAATAATAATGAAATATATGATATATAATAATAAAAACTATAATATATATATATAAATTTAATTAAAAATTAAACTTATAAATTTGTGGTACCCACGAAGTGAGTATCATAAAACTTGTTCTCACCCATAAGCTATTATTGTGGGTACCCATTACAAGTGTTTTCATGTGTTAGGTTTTTTTGCCATCCCTAGACCTAATACATGAGACACCCACCTACCGGGGTATGATAACGATAGTTGTAAGTAGTCTTACCTTCACCAAGTGAAAAGTCTATTTCTATACAATACAACAATAAACAAGCCTTTATAACCATTAAGTGAGATCGACTATATATATTGAATTGAATGATGTCATAATGTTATATCATAAATTATGTATTACCTGAACTTATTGGAATGTTGGAAAGGAACATTGTTTTGGCTTACTCCATGAAGCATTTCTGGGGAAACAATCTGGTTTCTTTTGTATATTGCAGCCACAAATACTTGAGCTAGTGGGGTGAAGATGCTTCCTTGTGGGGGCTTGTTCCTGTAATAGACAGTGCCACATATAATACTTAACAATGCCACAGCCATAGCAGCTGCTGATACTCCAAAACCCACATCCATTCCTGAATGAGTTTGAACCCAAACAAGAACTGTTAAAGCAATAAGTTCTCCCATTGAGAATGCAAAATATACAGCATTGAAGTATGTTGAGATCTTTTTTGATTGGTTTTGGTTGAATTGGTCAGCTCCATAAGCAATCATATTAGGCTTCAAACACCCACTCCCTAATGCAACTAAGTATAATGCTAAGTAGAATATCATGGCTTTGAACCCTTTTGTTTTTATGCAATTTTCTCCATCTGTTAACATATTGCATGGTGGCGGCTTCAGTTTAGGAATATGAGCATGCATTGACAGCAAGATCAAACCCTACAATGTAACAAACTCCATTTATTCCTATCCGTAAAAATTGATATAATTTGATTATCATAATCGTATTTAAGCCCTAATCAGAATCTAGATTAAAAAATATAAGATGAATGATAAATAAAAATATAAAAGTTTAATAATTAAGTATTACACAAAGTTCGAAAAATCCGAAGATGAGGATAGTCAAAAAGCTGCCAAGGAAAGAATCAGATAGATAGCCACCAAGGAGTGCTAGTATAAAAATAGTTCCAACAAAGTTGGTGACTATGTTTGCAGACTCAGTCAAAGAGAAGTGCAATTCATTTATCACATATGTTATCAGATTGTTTCCCACTGCTGCTATTGCCATTATTTCAAATGTTTGAATCCCTGAATCATGTATCAAACAATAATTCATCAGTTACATTACAAATCAATCACTAACAATTATTCATCAAATATTTATTGCAGTCGCTAGAAATCGTAGAAAAACAGCCAATCACAATATATCAATACTTATTAAAACTGATGATAATATTGCGGCCATAATCACAATAATCACAATTACAGAGTCAACAAAATTGACAAGATAGATAGATAAATTTGACTAACCAAGAATAAAAGTAGCAGCTCTCATTCCACCATGCTTATCAGAATTGGAGGGCCTACCTCTCCAATCTACTGTCTCCTCTTCAATATCATATTCCACTTTTGCTCTATTTCCCTCTTCATCCATTATCTCTCTCTCTCTCTCAAATGAAAAAGAATGTTTGTTGTCTTACTATGAATTTGAGACAACAACATAAGTTGGTCTCTAATTTATAGGGAATATCAATCCAAGCACACAGTAATTGACTCTTGTCTTAGAATTGCTTTCAGGTCCCCCATACTTATTATTTACACGTGCGCAACATTCCTACCATACAAAATGCTTTTATTATGGTATCAAGTTAATTTAATTTCAGTGTGTCTATATATATAATATATGAGAAAAAATGTATACATTAAGTTTTATCCACTCTTATTATATAATCACAACATTCATTTTTATTACTTTTTGTAAAGGTGATGATTAGACATAAATAATAAATTATACGAAAATGTATAAAATCATTTTTCTCTTTTGACTTTTGAAAAAAATAATAGAAAAAACAATTAATGTTACTGTAACTGTACAAATCTTTCAATTAAAAGTGAATTGATATTATTTTCTTAATATATTTTGTATATATGAGTGTTATTGATACCGTATCGGTCATCAGACTAATTAGGGTATTTGTATAATGATATAATGATTCAACCGTGGTTCATTAATTAAAAAACCGTATAGCAACAAAATTATATACATATATAATATATTAGTTGAAAAATCAATAAAAAACTAATATTTTTTTTTATTAAAAAATAATTTTAAATAAAACAGGTCAGTATGACCGGTGCGGTTCAATTGAAAATAAGACAGTGTGATCGATTTTGACCAGTTTTAGCCAATTTTGACTAATACAATTACATGACTGATATAATTATTGTACCGTACTAATATTAGGATCAAGTGAATTCACCAGAATAGTTTTAACAATGGTAAAAAGTATTAACCTTTATAAAAGAGGTGGACTAATCTTAAAAAATCCATTAGTATTGCTAATTTAAAGATAGTTCTTTCCGTGTGAGCTAAAAGATATCAATTTTTAGTCACTACAGCTAAATTAAACTAGCTTTTATATATAATAGCTAGAAATTGGTTTTAAAATATTCATTTAAATACCCTTTTAAAATAATATTATATTCATATCTAATACTGTCTCTCTCCATTTTAATAATGGCTTTACCAATAGAACCAAAAATGAACATTTATGTATCCATCCGAACTCAATCCATATTTAATGGGGAAATTCTATGTGTGTGAGTTCATGTTTTACACATGTTCATTTTTCAAGTTTAGATTTGGTACAATTAAAACTATACCCAAACCATATATATAAAATTATAAAATTAGACTTAAATTCATATATAAAACATATATATATATATATATATATATTTATTTATTTGCCTTTCGCATTACTCCAAACCTAATAGGTTTGGGGATGGTAGCATTTTTTCAACCCGTCTAATTAGGGTTCAGGTTGGATTTGGATTTTGGGATCGGGGTTGGATAAGCAAAATATCAACTCCGATCTACCTTATTGTTATTCCTAAAAGTAATATAATTGAATGATAGAATGACTCTATATAAATCTTTAAAGGGTCTAAAATTATTATACTCTTAATATATTAAGTCTATAAAGTCTTAACATTTATAAAAGACGTGGACTGATCTTCAACAATCCATTAGTATTGCGAATTTAAAGATAGTTCTTTTCGTGTGAGCTAAAAAAATTCAATTTTAAGTCACTACAGCTCAATTGAACCAGCTTTTATAAATAGTAATAGCTAGAAATTGGCTTTAAAATATTGGTTTAAATACCCTTTTCAAAATAATATTATATTCATATTTAATACTCACTCTTTCCATTTTAATAATGGTTCTAATATTTTCCTTTTTTCATATTATATATTGCTTTTGGAAATTAAGAAGCAATGCTTTTTATTCTTTGTATGTCATTTTTGTCTTATATTATTATATATTATTACTCACTATTTCTCATGAAATTGTAAATAGTATTAATAATTCTAGGAGGTACGGTACTATCACTACAAAAAAACAACATATTGGCACACTAATTTTGCCACACTTATTAAAATTGAGGCTAAATTAAAGTTAAACCCAAAATTGCTAGTTCGGCCCGTGGCCTAATAAGACAACAAAGATAACCTAGGCCGTGTTAACTTCATTATCCCTCTCCTCAAAACTTTCCCAAGATCTCACTCTCCATTCCCAAGCTCTCACTCTCCGTTCCCAAGCTCAAATTCATTTTCACGTTCCCAAGCTCTCACTCTCATTCTCCCTCCGTTCAACCCTCGCTCTCTATTCTACAAAACCCTAAGTTTCGATTCCAATAATGGTAGCGTCGATCTGTCATATTTTGTTGACACATTCTGGTAGATCTCAAACCCTAACTTTTTGGTTTGTCCAAATTCTTTTTCAAATTTCCTTCAGTTGAAACCTGTTTGCTCTTGGTTTGGGTTTTCAATGAATCACTCATGAGTAGAAAGTGATTTACAGAGATCCAGGTGTGTTGTAGAAGCAATTTGGATATTCTATGGTTTCGAAAATGAACGACTCAACTCATCATTTAGTAAGATCACCATGATAAAGAGTTTTTTCAAAATCCATCCTCCTCAACTCAGATTTCTCTGTAAGTCAAACTCTAACTCATTCATTATTCACAATTAACTTTTCCATTTATTTTCATTCTTCATAATTGTTTATTGTTGTAATAATCACGATACTTCATTACTTCCATGTAGTTGAATTGAAAAAAACAAGGTTCATGTTTAATTCAACTCCAAAACATAGTGATGCTTTTAAGGTATTACTTATTCTTTCCTCAAAATTTTAATTGTCACTAATTTCTGTATTCTTTAATCACTCTTTTTAGCTTGCATTGTATTTGCACAAGGTTGTGACATGTGTCACAAGCTGATGTGGCAGAAGCTTTTTTTATTATATAGATAATAGAATAGATAACGCAAATTTAAGAAAACACTATTATTTTGGATGTTGAATTAAGTGCTAGCTTGAATGAGTTCATTTTAACAGCACATAGTTAAAATAACACTGTTCATTAGAATCTATTCAACAACACATAATCAAGGAAGCGTTGTTGATGTGTTATGAATATGAGTTGTCAAAAGCTAGATTCACTCTGGATATTTAACAGCACTTTCCCACGCAAACATTATGGAAGATGTAATATCAATAGTGCATCCTTAGTATGCATTGTTGAAGATGTCAAATCAACACACATCTTAGAGTATGTGTTGTTGAAGATGGTATATTAACAACACTTTCTAAAGAAAAATGGTTACTACATTTAAATATCTAAAAGTTGATTTAGTTCTCTCTATGCTCTCAAACTTAATCGAACAGAAACTTCATACTCTAAGAAAACCTAAAAAAACTTCATCAATGCCTTCCCAAAGTGGCGATCATGATTATCACAATGGTGACGAAGCTACACCGACTCCATAAGACAAGCAAACCGTTGTTAAAAAATGAACTCCCCGTAGAATGATTTCCATGAAGAATATCCTTCGTGCATGAAGTAAGGAAGTGAAGATAGAAGTTCAATGAAACTGAAAAGGCCAACCTTTAAATTCGATGGGTGGTAGCACATTGGTTAGCTACATTGAAGTCGTGGTTAGGCAAAATGTGCCAATAATATTCAGTAAACGGAGATGTTAGGTTGAATGCCATAAAGGGGCATATCTGGAATGAAATAACAGTAAGTTTCTATGTTTGCATGCAATTTATTTGTAGGTTTCTGTGTTTAGGTAGTAAGGTCGTGGTTATGAAGTGTGTGTTTTTGTGTTTTTGTGTTTTCATGCTATATAACATATATGTGTTTGCATGTAATGTATCTATATGTGTTTAAATACCATATAATGTATATGTGTTTTTGTGCAATGTATATGTATTTTTTGTGTATTTATGCAATGTATATACTTTCATGCAATTTATATGTTTTAATTTCAGTCAACTTTTTATGTTGGTAAGGAGCATAAGAGATGTTGATGACAATGTCAACCTCAAACCTCCAAAGAAGTATATAAAAGTCATTGAAGATGAGGATTGAAAGACTTTTGTCACTACACACAAAACGAGTTTTTCTTGATAAAATCATTTTTTTGTATTGACTTTATTCTTATATATGCTTTTGTATATACACACACACACACATATATATATATATATATATATATATATATATATATGATTGTTGACGTTAATATTATTTGTTTTTGCAGAAAGTAAGTCACGAAAACCGCATGAGGGCATTTAAGCCTTTGTATATATATCGAGTTTCTCGAGCGGGGTATAGAGGAATCGAGGAAAAAATTGTAAGTATTGTTAATTTGTAAGTACATTATTCGGTATATTTTGTATCCATATATCTAATTACATAATTATTGGTTATATTTTGGCAGTTGGAAAACAAAAGCGATACACCTTTAACTCCACATGGAGTAGAACTCGATGTTCTATGTGGAAACCCGTAAGAACAAGGATGGTGTCGTCGATAATCAACAAGTTCAAGAAGCGGCAAACCATGTTGTAAGTGCTCATTTTTTAATTATACTTAATTTCTATATTTTATTTATCAAAATGTGATTAATTAACGTTATGTTTTTTCTTGATTTGTCAGGTTGCCCTAAAAGAAAAGGAGTCATAGTCGAATAGTCGCATTACACTTGATAAGGCACAAGTCTGCCTTAGTACCTTGACCGTATGCGGGGTGTAGAATTTGGGTTAATCAACCAACATTTGTACCTCATCCAAAGCGTGCAATCAAAGTCCAAATGAGACAGATTCAAAATCAATTGGATAGCTCATGCAATAGTTCAACAACTTTGAGCAATTAATAAAGGTGAAGGAAGCTGAGTGTCAATGACTAGCTACAATTGCTGACAATGTTCTTTCAACCATCAATGAGAGTTGCACACCTGCTCCTTACATTATGATGCATTATGCAGCATAGCCTCGGCCGATTCCCATTCCTGAGGTAATTTAATTAACTAAATTTAATTTATTTGTCATTTAGTTTATTGTCATAAACTAATTATATATTTTAACTAATGTATAGGAAATTATTCCTTGCAAAATTTTCCTGGATATCCCATCTAGCCGAGTGGTGGTGTTGGGAAAGTGCACAACTCGGTCGAGGCTATGCTGCATAATGCACGTATCCCACACCATCATGTGAAAGTCTCGATTGATGTTGCAATCAATGATGATGCATTGCTGTCAATTCCTCTCGATGGGGATATCTTCACAGTTGGAGGGGCTATAGGCACTTTTGTGGCTTGGCCAATTGACCTTTAAGGTATGATTTTCACCTTATGCTCACTCATATTATATATATTGATTTATAATTGATATTTTTATATTGAATATTTTAGGAAAATGTACACTCCACCTCTAGTAGCAACCCAAAGACTAAACCATCCATAGGGGATGTGAGCTCGATGGCATCTATGGGAAATGTGAGCTCGAAACCATCTACAGGGACGTGAGCTCGAAGTCATTTGTGGGGATGTGAGCTCGAAGCCATCTACGGGGATGTGAACACCAAGAAGAATATCAACTATTGTACTCAGCTGTTTGAGCATGTACAGAAGTTGAGAGATGATATAATGATTATATCATTTCCCAAGAAAGTCTTCGAGAGTAATATTTACGAATACATTAATATCAATGAAGTCCAGGATGTATATAAATACGAATGAAAGCACTTGTATGAAAATTTTGTCTTGGAAGATAAGATGAGGATGATGTTCATATCCCTACATGTTATCGCTTTGGTGTCGAATGACAATGACAAAAGGAAGATTGGGGAACAAACAAAAAATTGCAGATACTCTCATCAATTATAAAGAAGCTGCAGATTTATTTCATGCACATTTTAATACAAGGTGAGCATTTTTTAATTGTCTTTTGTATTTCTTTATTTAGTATTTTTGTTGTGCTTAACAATTCCTAACCATGTGCATATGTTTGTTAGGGGACATTGGCTTTTGGTTGTCATTAATCAAGTCTAGGAAGAAATATACTACTTAAATTATTGGCACATGGTGATCCGAACAAATACACTAGTATGAGAGAAATGTTTTCTAGGTAAGTGGACTACTCATTTAAGCTTTTAGTTACACTTTCACTTTCCTAGTTGTTTAGTAATTAAGTACATATTCTATTGTCTAGGAGGCTGAAAATTTAGATAGGCTACATTCGTTCTATAAAATCAAAGCAAAAAGTCAAATGAAATTATATAAAGGTATTGACACAAATCATCTCCAACCATTATATGTGTAGTGTATTTAAATTTCAATTAAGGTTATGCTTATATGTTTACTTGATTTTAATTATAGACCCTCTGCCAAACAAACGAGGTAGATTGCGACTATTACGTGTTGAAGTACATGAAGGAGATCATTCAATAGTGACCAACTGATGAAATCAAGTTTGTTGGTAAATCATACACAGATGACCAAGTCATCCAGATCACAAAAGATTAGTCACAATATTTACTTAGTTTTACTAGGAAATTCAATTAATGTTCATTGTAATATATATGTTTTGGTGTATGTGATATATAAACTCAGTTGTATTCATATAATTTTGATTTGGTGCTATTGTATTCATTCAAGTTGTTGTTTTGTTCTTTTTTTAGCTGTTCAATATGCATTCATGTTATTTTCTGTTGTATACTTAATTGTGTAAAATTAGTAATTATGGTCTTCAACAACGCTTTTTTAATAGTGCATTGTTGTATATCTATACAACAACATTTTTTTAACGATATGTTGTTGTTTATATTTACATTCAACAAAGCTTTATTTATGAAGCATTGTTGAATACTTACCTCTCATATTATTTTCTTTTATCTCTACAACATTTTGGAAGAAGTGATGTCGATATGATCAATAATAAAGCATGTGCACTAGAGACAATACCAAGTTTTAATTAATTGTCATTATTTCCTTTATTATTAATTTTTTAGATTGTTTGAATGTTATTTATTGCCATTATTAATTTCTCTCTATATTTTATTAAATGTCATTAATCGAATGTCATGATGTCATTATTAATTTGAATTTCATTACAAAAATTAATTAATAAGAAAAATTAATATATCTTCCACATCGTTTCCTTCAGTTTGCATTGTGAAATACTCACCTACATTATATTTGAATGTGAAGTCTTCCATATTGCTTTTTGTAGGTGACATTGTTGATTAGGTCTCAGTTACAGCGCCCGATTCATTAAGCGTTGATAAAGATACTATCTGACCCTAAAAAAATAAAATGTTTTTACATTCTCACACATTCAATAATCGTAACACTTATTTTCTCAGTAGTGAAACTCATTTAATCTCAACCTCGAAAATCATTCAACTCATCATCATTAACACAAAACATCTACCTCGAAAATCATTCACGCATTCAACACGAAAATCATTCAACACCGATTTCGAAAATCAATCACTCGTTTAACCTCAAAATCATCATTCATTCATTCCACGCCGAATTGAAAGTGAGTTTTCCTTATAAATATTTGTCTTTTAATTACATGATATTTAGCTTGTATTGAGTTATAAATATTTTCCTTAAAAATGAGTTAAAGTGATTTCATTTATTTAGCTTGTATTGAGTTAGAGTTTTTGACCCATTTCAGTTATTACATTATGAGTTAGGGTTCCCCATTTTTAATTATATAATAATGTATTTTCTCTGTTTGATGAGCTTAACTCCAAGCTTTAAGGATTTATGCTCATTATATTTTTTTGTCAATTCTTTTATAGAAAATGGATTGAAAATGGATGAGTGTCAATCTATTGACAAAAAAGTATGAGGAATGAGTGAAATTATTTGTTAGGTTTGTAATTGAGAATGCTGAAAACCCTAATAGAATTGTATGTTTTTGCTTAAGATGTTGTTACTGAAACCGAATTACTCCAAATGAGTTAAAAGTTCATTTAGTGTGTCACGGTATTGATCAAAGTTACATATGTTGGATAAGACATTATGAGAAGAGAGACATTATGAATTGTGATGATGAGATGCATATGAAAGAAAAATACATAAATGAATATGAAGACGACTGTTTCGAGGAAATGACAAAGGTTATCAAAGAGGATCTTCAGGATTGTCCTGAGATGTTTCAGTGGTTGATAAGTGATGTTGAGATCATTATATGATGGTTATACTAAATTCACAAGATTGACAGCGATGTCAAGGTTGCATGAGTCAAAATTTGTTAATGGATGAACTGATAAGAGTTTCATATATTTGATTGCACTTT
The DNA here is from genome assembly GCF_001865875.1 of Lupinus angustifolius. NCBI lineage: Eukaryota > Viridiplantae > Streptophyta > Magnoliopsida > Fabales > Fabaceae > Lupinus > Lupinus angustifolius. The sequence goes on along the minus strand of NC_032017.1, from coordinate 2,658,617 downwards.
TGAAGGATTTGCCGGAAGATAATGTGCTTCATTCTCAAACCTATGATGCAAAACAAATGTTACGCTCAATTGGCATAAACTACACTAGAATATATGCTTATGAAAATTGCTGCATCTTATTTTTTAATGAGTATGATTCATTAAAGTTTTGTCCTAAATGTAATGCATCACGATATAAGAAGGAATACTCAATTTCCAAAAATGTTGTATGATATTTCCCATCAAAGCAAGATTCAAGCTTATGTTTATTAATGCAAAAGATGCAAAGAAGTTGACATGACATGATGATGAAATGATTAAAGATGGCAAACTTCGACATCATGTAGATTCTCCTCAATGGAGAAAATAATCATGATTATCCTTGTTTTGGTCAATAATCAAGAAATCTAGGCCTTGCATTGTCAACATATGGAATTAACCTACATATTGTTCAAATTTGCTCACACAATACATGGGCAATGATGTTGGTAATATACAACCTACCTCATTTCCTATGCATGAAGCACAAATATGTGATGTTATCTATGTTAATTTTTGGATCTAAACAATCAGGAAATGACATAGACATATATTTGGCTCCATTAATTGGAGACTTGAAGGAAATGTGGGAGACAAACATAGATGTATATTATATGTATAGTGAAGAAAGATTCAACTTGAGGACTTTGTTGTTCGGCATAATCATTGATTTCTCTGCCTATGGTAATCTATCTGGATATAGTACAAAATTACATTTTGCATGTCTTGTATATGAAGACAATAGTCATTCAATGAGGTTGGAACACTATAAGAAGAATGTCTTCCTTGGCCATCATAGATTTTCTCATTCAGATGATCACTATCGACGATGAATGAAGAAGGTCGTGCTCCTTTGCTGTTGACGAGTGACCAATTATTTCAAATGCTAAAGGGTTTGAATAATAACTTTGGTAAACCTTTTTCAAGAGAAATTGTCAAAAATGGATGGAAGAAAAGGTCAATCTTCTTTGAATTGTCATATCAAAGTTCATTATATGTAAGACATTTCCTCGATGTTATACATATTGAAAAAAATGTGTTTGAAAGTCTCATTGGTATCTTACTCAATATCCCTGGTAAGACTAAAGATAACTTGAATTCCAAGTTGGACTTGGTTAGTATGGGAATGAGAAAGGAATTGGGGCCAATATAAAGGAAAAACGTACATTTCTACTTCCAACAACTTATACTTTGTCGAGGAAGGAGAAAATGGAATTTTGTAAATTTCTTCATGGCGTTAAAGTTCCAAAGGGGTATTCTTCCAACATTCGGAACCTCATATCAATGAAAGACCTCTAGTTAAAAGGTTTTAAGTCTCATAATTGTCATGTACTTATGAAGTGTTGCCTGTTGGAATACGATCAATTCTACCTAAAAAAGTTAGAGGAACCATAACTAAGTTATGCTTATTCTTCAAGGAAAATTGTAGCAAAGTGATTAACTCGACCTGCACAGCAAAGACAAATTATTTTGACTTTGTGTGAGCTTGAAATGTATTTCTCACCTTCTTTTTTGACATAATGGTTCATTTAAGCATTCATCTTGTTCGAGAGACACAACTATGTGACCCTTCCTATATGAGATGGATGTATCTCTTTGAGCATTATATAAAGACATTAAAAGGGTATATGAAGATCCTATCAAGACTAGAGGATTGTATTTTCGAGCGATTTGTTGTTGAAGAAGCTCTTGACTTTTGTACTAGATACCTTACCGATTGTGATATTATAGGCATTCCAAAGCTTCAGTATGAAATTTTTTTTGGTGAAGGTATTATTGGGAATGAAATATTGACTATAATAAGAATCGAATTGGAGCAAGCGCACTTATATGTTTTACATAATGCCGAGGAGGTTGAGTCATATGTTGAAAGACACAAGGAGATGCTAAGGAAGCCTTACCCAAGAATGAAAATTGGATTTCCAAAGAGCATAATCGGTGTTTCATAAAGTAGCTAAGAAATCACATTAGTGATGAGTTGAATATAAATGCACATTCTGTTTTCGAAATATTGAAATGGTCAACCAATGGTCCATGTATTCCCGTCTTATCATACGTTGATTACCTAATTAATGGGTTCACATTTTATACGAAAAAACAAAATGATCTAAGTAAAATGCAAAATAGTTGTATGACTCTTATTGCTCGAACTATACACATGTCAAGTGCAAAAAATAGAAACTCAATATATGCGAATATGTCATAGTTTGGGTGATTGAATGAATATGGAGATTGGATTACACAATGTTTCGGATGCCGGTTTTTTATTGTATGTAGTTTGATAACAAAAATGGCTTCTAAGTTGATGAGTTAGGGTTCATGCAGGTGGATCTTAATAGGCCATGATATAAAGAGAGCCATTTATTCTAGCATCACAGGCTCGACAAGTATTCTATGTTAGTGAACCAGCTGATATGAAATGGTTCATTGCTCTTTTAGCTGACAAAATAATTGTCAATAATATTGATGACCAAGAATATGAAAATATTTATGGTGAAGATGATTTTTTTGTGACATATCAGTCGTGTCAGAGCCGACCAACTATGAATGATGATTTATATACAAGAGATGATCACGACGAAGGGCTTTGGATGAATCAATATGTTCCTCCAAACAATGATGATATTATAAGCCAAAAACAATCAAAGTAAAAGAAAAAGTAGATAACGTAGTGTTTGTATAATTTTAGCTTAATTTGATTGTTTATAATTTGTATAATTTTGTTTGTAATGATGTATTATGCGAAAACATAATTGACATGATATTTATTATTTTTAGTTTGTATTGTATTGATGTTAATAAAACAAACTTCTACCATGGATTAATTTATCTGTGTTGTTGAGAATGTATAAATTTTTGTGTTGTTGGGAATGTATGTGTTGCTAATAAATGTATATGCACGTCTTAATGTTTACAAATCAACAACAAATTCTAAGGGAAGCCTTGACATGCGTTGTTGTAAAGGATTAATACAACATCGTTTGTTAAAGAGAGCATTGTTATATATGCTTAATTCAACATCGCTCTTTGTTTGTTGCGTTGTTATATTAAGGTGTTTTTGAGATTATTTATGAATAATACAACAACTTTTTTTAAGTATGCATTGTTATATATATGCAATACAACAGTGCAAGCATAAACGCTGTTAATCATGCCTATATGTATGAAATATATGACAACGTTTTATGTACGACACACTGTTGTATATATGCAATACAACAACGTAGGATAAGTGTTGTTAATCATGCAATACACTGCGCTGTTTATGTATGAAATATATGACAACGCTTTTTGGATGATGCACTATTGTATATATGCAATACAACAATATAGGATAAGCATTGTTAATAATGACAATATACTACTATGGTCAAACAAAAAGAGTTGTTATACATATAAAATACGCATTGATAAATAACAACTCTGACGTAGTGAAATAACTCAAGATAAAGATGCCAAACTCATTCTCAAGCTCCGAAATAATCTCCTTTATAGGAGATCATTCCTAAACAACTATTATGAAAGTGATTCTCTTACACAATGCATCAACCATATAGCATCATGAATGGTACATTAACTTATGTTAAATTTCTTGTAAAGCTTAATTCTATTTTTCTCATGTTCAATTCTATTTTATTAAACAAACATTTAAAACTCTTATGATAGCTAAACACCTTAAATTTTGCCTCAAAATAATAATCTCAAAAGTCATTTTCTTAATACAAAAACTATAGTTGCATGTTCCAAATAATGAGTAATGTAATTTTTCCTTCACAAAGCCTACGCTTAAGAGGCATATGTTATATCTCTCTTCTTAAGCATACATTCTAAACAAGTTTTGGTCAATATAAATCTCAAAGGCACTTAATGGGACAATCTAAACAATTTTTTCTCACCATTAGATATGATGATGAGATGCATATGAAAGAAAAATACATAAATGAATATGAAGACGACTGTTTCGAGGAAATGACAAAGGTTATCAAAGAGGATCTTCAGGATTGTCCTGAGATGTTTCAGTGGTTGATAAGTGATGTTGAGATCATTATATGATGGTTATACTAAATTCACAAGATTGACAGCGATGTCAAGGTTGCATGAGTCAAAATTTGTTAATGGATGAACTGATAAGAGTTTCATATATTTGATTGCACTTTTGAAGGATTTGCCGGAAGATAATGTGCTTCATTCTCAAACCTATGATGCAAAACAAATGTTACGCTCAATTGGCATAAACTACACTAGAATATATGCTTATGAAAATTGCTGCATCTTATTTTTTAATGAGTATGATTCATTAAAGTTTTGTCCTAAATGTAATGCATCACGATATAAGAAGGAATACTCAATTTCCAAAAATGTTGTATGATATTTCCCATCAAAGCAAGATTCAAGCTTATGTTTATTAATGCAAAAGATGCAAAGAAGTTGACATGACATGATGATGAAATGATTAAAGATGGCAAACTTCGACATCATGTAGATTCTCCTCAATGGAGAAAATAATCATGATTATCCTTGTTTTGGTCAATAATCAAGAAATCTAGGCCTTGCATTGTCAACATATGGAATTAACCTACATATTGTTCAAATTTGCTCACACAATACATGGGCAATGATGTTGGTAATATACAACCTACCTCATTTCCTATGCATGAAGCACAAATATGTGATGTTATCTATGTTAATTTTTGGATCTAAACAATCAGGAAATGACATAGACATATATTTGGCTCCATTAATTGGAGACTTGAAGGAAATGTGGGAGACAAACATAGATGTATATTATATGTATAGTGAAGAAAGATTCAACTTGAGGACTTTGTTGTTCGGCATAATCATTGATTTCTCTGCCTATGGTAATCTATCTGGATATAGTACAAAATTACATTTTGCATGTCTTGTATATGAAGACAATAGTCATTCAATGAGGTTGGAACACTATAAGAAGAATGTCTTCCTTGGCCATCATAGATTTTCTCATTCAGATGATCACTATCGACGATGAATGAAGAAGGTCGTGCTCCTTTGCTGTTGACGAGTGACCAATTATTTCAAATGCTAAAGGGTTTGAATAATAACTTTGGTAAACCTTTTTCAAGAGAAATTGTCAAAAATGGATGGAAGAAAAGGTCAATCTTCTTTGAATTGTCATATCAAAGTTCATTATATGTAAGACATTTCCTCGATGTTATACATATTGAAAAAAATGTGTTTGAAAGTCTCATTGGTATCTTACTCAATATCCCTGGTAAGACTAAAGATAACTTGAATTCCAAGTTGGACTTGGTTAGTATGGGAATGAGAAAGGAATTGGGGCCAATATAAAGGAAAAACGTACATTTCTACTTCCAACAACTTATACTTTGTCGAGGAAGGAGAAAATGGAATTTTGTAAATTTCTTCATGGCGTTAAAGTTCCAAAGGGGTATTCTTCCAACATTCGGAACCTCATATCAATGAAAGACCTCTAGTTAAAAGGTTTTAAGTCTCATAATTGTCATGTACTTATGAAGTGTTGCCTGTTGGAATACGATCAATTCTACCTAAAAAAGTTAGAGGAACCATAACTAAGTTATGCTTATTCTTCAAGGAAAATTGTAGCAAAGTGATTAACTCGGAGAAATTACCTACATTGCAAAGACAAATTATTTTGACTTTATGTGAGCTTGAAATGTATTTCCCACCTTCTTTTTTTGACATAATGATTCATCTAAGCATTCATCTTGTTCGAGAGACACAACTATGTGACCCTTCCTATATGAGATGGATGTATCTCTTTGAGCATTATATAAAGACATTAAAAGGGTATATGAAGATCCTATCAAGACTAGAGGATTGTATTTTCGAGCGATTTGTTGTTGAAGAAGCTCTTGACTTTTGTACTAGATACCTTACCGATTGTGATATTATAGGCATTCCAAAGCTTCAGTATGAAATTTTTTTTGGTGAAGGTATTATTGGGAATGAAATATTGACTATAATAAGAATCGAATTGGAGCAAGCGCACTTATATGTTTTACATAATGCCGAGGAGGTTGAGTCATATGTTGAAAGACACAAGGAGATGCTAAGGAAGCCTTACCCAAGAATGAAAATTGGATTTCCAAAGAGCATAATCGGTGTTTCATAAAGTAGCTAAGAAATCACATTAGTGATGAGTTGAATATAAATGCACATTCTGTTTTCGAAATATTGAAATGGTCAACCAATGGTCCATGTATTCCCGTCTTATCATACGTTGATTACCTAATTAATGGGTTCACATTTTATACGAAAAAACAAAATGATCTAAGTAAAATGCAAAATAGTTGTATGACTCTTATTGCTCGAACTATACACATGTCAAGTGCAAAAAATAGAAACTCAATATATGCGAATATGTCATAGTTTGGGTGATTGAATGAATATGGAGATTGGATTACACAATGTTTCGGATGCCGGTTTTTTATTGTATGTAGTTTGATAACAAAAATGGCTTCTAAGTTGATGAGTTAGGGTTCATGCAGGTGGATCTTAATAGGCCATGATATAAAGAGAGCCATTTATTCTAGCATCACAGGCTCGACAAGTATTCTATGTTAGTGAACCAGCTGATATGAAATGGTTCATTGCTCTTTTAGCTGACAAAATAATTGTCAATAATATTGATGACCAAGAATATGAAAATATTTATGGTGAAGATGATTTTTTTGTGACATATCAGTCGTGTCAGAGCCGACCAACTATGAATGATGATTTATATACAAGAGATGATCACGACGAAGGGCTTTGGATGAATCAATATGTTCCTCCAAACAATGATGATATTATAAGCCAAAAACAATCAAAGTAAAAGAAAAAGTAGATAACGTAGTGTTTGTATAATTTTAGCTTAATTTGATTGTTTATAATTTGTATAATTTTGTTTGTAATGATGTATTATGCGAAAACATAATTGACATGATATTTATTATTTTTAGTTTGTATTGTATTGATGTTAATAAAACAAACTTCTACCATGGATTAATTTATCTGTGTTGTTGAGAATGTATAAATTTTTGTGTTGTTGGGAATGTATGTGTTGCTAATAAATGTATATGCACGTCTTAATGTTTACAAATCAACAACAAATTCTAAGGGAAGCCTTGACATGCGTTGTTGTAAAGGATTAATACAACATCGTTTGTTAAAGAGAGCATTGTTATATATGCTTAATTCAACATCGCTCTTTGTTTGTTGCGTTGTTATATTAAGGTGTTTTTGAGATTATTTATGAATAATACAACAACTTTTTTTAAGTATGCATTGTTATATATATGCAATACAACAGTGCAAGCATAAACGCTGTTAATCATGCCTATATGTATGAAATATATGACAACGTTTTATGTACGACACACTGTTGTATATATGCAATACAACAACGTAGGATAAGTGTTGTTAATCATGCAATACACTGCGCTGTTTATGTATGAAATATATGACAACGCTTTTTGGATGATGCACTATTGTATATATGCAATACAACAATATAGGATAAGCATTGTTAATAATGACAATATACTACTATGGTCAAACAAAAAGAGTTGTTATACATATAAAATACGCATTGATAAATAACAACTCTGACGTAGTGAAATAACTCAAGATAAAGATGCCAAACTCATTCTCAAGCTCCGAAATAATCTCCTTTATAGGAGATCATTCCTAAACAACTATTATGAAAGTGATTCTCTTACACAATGCATCAACCATATAGCATCATGAATGGTACATTAACTTATGTTAAATTTCTTGTAAAGCTTAATTCTATTTTTCTCATGTTCAATTCTATTTTATTAAACAAACATTTAAAACTCTTATGATAGCTAAACACCTTAAATTTTGCCTCAAAATAATAATCTCAAAAGTCATTTTCTTAATACAAAAACTATAGTTGCATGTTCCAAATAATGAGTAATGTAATTTTTCCTTCACAAAGCCTACGCTTAAGAGGCATATGTTATATCTCTCTTCTTAAGCATACATTCTAAACAAGTTTTGGTCAATATAAATCTCAAAGGCACTTAATGGGACAATCTAAACAATTTTTTCTCACCATTAGATATTGTTGAAATATATTGTATCATATAAATAATAGTGTATGTGAATATGTAAGATTGTATTGTTGGATTAGTTCTAACTCAAGTGATTAGCTTCTAAGAACAAAAAGGTTAGTTGGAGTTAGTTAGTTTTTGCTAAGGTAGTTAGTTTTTCCTTCCTTTTATATAAAGGATTCAATGTAACTTTGTATTTCATCTATTTAATATTCAATGAATGATATTCTCTTTTCTCATCTTTCTTGTTTCACCAAGAAATTAGTCTGTGCCTCATACCATTCTAACATGGTATTAGAGCAGTGTAATTATGTTTCCATTGTTTATCCATCAACCTCTCATCTTCTCTTCTTGTGCATTTTTTTGCGTACATCATGGCGGAAGTTGTTGGCTTATTAGATAAAGATGGACATGGATGCATTCAAGCCAAGCATTTGACATGGGTATTGCAATTCTGATTGATTTCCACCGAGAAGGTCATAAGCATTTTGTAACACCTTTTTCCTAACGTTAAAATAATTACATAGAAGACCGTCCTTTACGATCTAGGTTAATTATATTTTTATTTTTCTAAAATAGCGTATAAGATTTTTTTTTATATAACATATGAATATATGGTTCTCTCGGAACTCACCACTTAAACTATAAACTAAACAACAATACATAACGTAATAAACTTGAGTTATGTAGACTTCTTCTTCAAGAGGTCCATTGAGGAAGAAACTCTTGACATCAAGTTACCATAATTTCCAACCATTCCAACTAGCAAGGGCACCAATCAATTTAATTGTCTCAAATCTGGCCACTGGTGCAAAAGACTTCATCATAGTCTTATCCTTCTCTTTGCATGAATCCCTTAGCCACAAGCGTAGCTTTGAGCATAGAGACACTTCAATCAGGTCTTAACTTGACCTTATATACTCATTTGACTGTTATAAGTTTATTTCCATCAGGTAGCTCTGCCTCTTCCCAAGTATTGTTTCTGTTTATAGATTTGAGCTCTTCTTCCATTGCCTTGAACTATACATCCTCCTTTATTGCTTCCTCGGAGGTTATTGATTCAGTTTCTCCTAAGAGTGCTAAAAGAATCAAATCCCCTTCATCTGTAATTGCATCATCATCAAACATTTGAAACTCACTTAGCCTTAGTGGTAAGTGTCTTGTCCTTCTAGGTCTAGTTTCAGCATCCCTGGTTTCATGATCCCTTGTCCTTGGAGCATAAATCTATTCTTTTGTAACTTCTTGATCTTCTTGCATTAGAATTGGAGTTATTGGTTTGTTGTGTTCAACTTTACTTAGAAGATCCTTCCAAGAACTCATCTCATCAAAATAGACATCCCTGTTGAACACCACTTCTTTCTTCCTCACTTGATCTGGGATGTTCTTATAGCAAACTGAACCAAACACCCTAAAGTGTTTTACTGATTGTCTTTTTCCAGTCCAAACTTCTCCAGGAACTTTATTATCTAGTGTTTTGGTTGGACATCTATTGAGAACATAGGTTGTTGTAGTCATTACTTCACCCTAGAGATTATGAGGCAGACCTTTACACTTCAAAATACATTTTACCATGTTCATGACAGTTCTATTTCTTCTTTTAGCCATTCCATTATGTTGTGGAGTGTATGGAGCAGTAATTTCATGAACAATACCATGCCCCACACAGAAATCTTCAAGCTCTCTTGAAGTAAACTCACCTCCTCCATCAGTTCTGAAGATTTTCATGAGTTTCCCTGATTGTCTTTCTGTAAAGGCCTTGAATCTCCTTAGATTGTCAAAAACTTCACTTTTTGCTTTAATGAGGTATATCCATATTTTCCTGTTGAATTCAACAATGAAAGAAACAAAATATTTGTTTCTTCCTAATGAGGGAACCTCAAAAGGTGCACATATATATGAGTATATAACATGTAGTAAGTCAGTGGCCCTAGTTTGAGTGTGATTACTAAAAGGAGTTATGGTATGTTTACTAGCTATACAACTACCACAGATTGAGTTTTGAATTCTAATCTCTGGCAGACCAATAACCATTTCTTTGATGTTTAACAATCTCATATCTCTAAAGTTAAGATTGCCATACCTCAAGTGCCAAAGTCATGTTTCATCTGAGTTGGTATCTGCATTCAAGCATTGGGAATCTACAGTTCCTAGCTTGACTTGGAATGTCCTATTACTTGAAAGTAGAGCCCTGAGAATTCTCCTTTTCAAGTTGGCATAGACTTCCATAGCTCCATTGTTCAACTGCATATTGAAACCTCTTTCATGTAGTTGGCCAAGACTGGTGAGATTTGTTTTCATGTTAGGAACAAATAGCACATCAGTTATGTATGTTTTTCTGCCATTCTGCATCTTAAGTGGTATGTCTCCAGTTCCTTTAGTAATCACCATTCTATTATCTCCAAATTTGACTTTGTTTCTTTTGGTTGAATCAAAGTTCACCAACCATTCTCTGTGCTTAATCATGTGATTGGAGCAACCAGAGTGAAGATACTAGGTATCACTTTCTCTGGTTCTACAATCAGTTGTCATCATAAGTTGCACAACCTCTTCATCAAGGTCTTCATTCTCTTATTTAGCAAGATTCACTTCTGAGTCTTGTTTTCTTTAATATTGATTCTTGTTAGGTGCCAAACATTCAGAAGAATAGTGACCAATATTATCACAATTGAAACACCTAAGCTTCTTTCTGTCAACCTTCTTCTTTAAGCCTTTGAATTGCTTACAATCATTTCTCATGTTTGATTGTTCTGATTGATCACTGTTGTTGGCATAGGTCTTCCTTGGACCACCTTTCAAATCAGAGTACCTTCATTGATTCTTGCTTGAGTTCTTGGCACAAAATAGTCATTTCTTGGTTGTCTACATTTGTAGGACCTGATGTGAGAATCTATCTGTGATTCTCTCATTAAGCTTTTGTTCATGAGCTTCAAGGGACCCTTGAAGCTCTTCAATCTTCATTTTTTCAACTCTTCCTGATTCTTCAATGGCAACAATCACGTAGTCAAACTTTGGGACCACAATTCTAAGAATCTTTTCAACTATGGTTGCCTCTTCCATCCTCTCACCACAAGCCTTCATTGCATTAGTGTGTGTAATTATCCTGGTGAAGAAATCAACAATCCTTTCACTTTCCTCCATCTGCATAAGTTCATATTGCCTTCTCATAGTTTGTAGGCGAATCTTAAATAAACTGTGTAGCACCAGAATATTGTTTTTCCAACAAATCACAAGCTTCTTTTGTTGTTGCAGATCCTACAATCTTTTAAAAGTGGGTATTATCCACTACGTGGTGAAGAAGACAAATTGTTTTGCAATCTCTTTTCTTGTTATGTTTGTGTGCATTTCGTTGTACTTCAGTGGCTCCTTCTACCAAGATTGACAACCTTTCTTCAACAATATCAGCTACATCTTGATATCTGAAAATGGCCTTCATTTGTATGCACCATCTGATCCAGTTCTTGCCATCTAGCACAGGCAGAGTTGTGACAAAATTTCCTATGGTTTGAGCCATTTTGTTGTAGCATAAAGCTTGATCCTTTTTTCTAACTCTTGATGTCAAATGTTAGAAAATATAAAGAAGAAGATATTGAGAAAGAGAAGATGAAAACAGAGAGTAAAGGAGATATGATATTCAGTGTAGAGAAAAGATTAGAGAGTGAGTGTTTGTGTATTGATCTCTCTTATATTCAATAATGCTTCAATACAAGCCTTTATACAAGTTTCTAAAAAAATGGGTTAACCAACTTAATCGTATATCTAAAAGTAAAAACTTTTAACTACTTCTAACTAACTCCTTAATTACTCAATTTAACACTATAAAACATATTGATATATTTCAAGTAGTTTTATCATAATTAAGTTTCACAAGGAAAAATAAGATTCCAAAGTATAAATTAAATAGAACTGAATTTCATAATTTTTCTGAAGTAATCTAGTGTTTATAATATTATACAAAAATGATTTTTCTTATGATTATCTCAAATTTGAAGTTTACAAAAAAGAGTAATTATCTATTTTAGTCCCTCATGTTTTTCGACTTTACCAGTTTGATCCTTCAAAAATTAAAAAATTCCAAATGATTTCCAAAAATTTCAAATGTGAGTCAAATTAGTCTCTACCAAGTGTATTAAAATATGTTAAAAATGACTAATTTGACCTACATTTGAAATTTTTGTGGATCATTTTGAATATTTCAATTTTTGATGGACCAAACTCGTAAGGTCAAAAAACATAAAAGACTAAAATGAGTATTTATCCTTACAAAAAAAGGTGGAAACCCCTGTGTGGAGTGAGAGAAATAGAAGATTATTTTATAATCAAAATTTTAAGGCGATTACTCTACTTAAGGAAAATGAAATTTGAAGTTTACAAAGAGGAAGATGGAAAACCATAGTACACTAAGTCAAAGTGATAAGGAATTTATTTGGAACATAAGAGTTATACAAAATACTAATTCTCAATTATTAGGTTCTTGTAATTAAAGAGAATAGTTAGGAGTTAGAATTTGTTACGTTGATTTGACAAAAATCATATTTGACTCGGTGTGTTTAATGTGTTTGCTTAATATAATTGAGGACTCAACAAATAAAAAATAAAGATATTTTTTTTGTACTAATAAATATATTTTTTTAACTTTTGGGCTTGACCTTTTGGTTATCCTTAGAGATTTAATGAAGGATCCATCACTTTATGTGACCTTATACTACTAACCAACCTCTCGTTGGTAAAAAAATTAAAAAATATAGAGATTTGTTTATACACATTTAATAATATACACAATAAAAATCTTTTATCACATTTATATATACACAACAATAATATAGACATTTGTATACATACATTAAAAAAAGCCACATGTTTAGAAACTATGATTTGGTAAGTTCCATAATTATATATAATCTTTTTGTATTTATAGGAAAAAATTTATATTATTTTTCCATAGTTTTGTCAAACACGGTGCTTGTTACTTTCGGTTTATGTCAGTTTTTCCTCCCTTGATATGTTTTTCAGTCACTTTTTCCAAATAAATATATAATGTATAGCTTTAGCCAAGAAACATATAATAATTAAATGAAAAAATTACAATAATGCAATTAACAATGAATGAATATAATAAATGTTAATGTCAATTCCTAAAGGATAGGCATATAAAGTTATAAACTGCTTCAATTAGTTTATCTTCTAGAGAGATATGCCGAACATTTAATTAATATATAATTGAGAATTCAAAAGAGAATGGAGATTTTTGGGTGGAGTTTACTCGGTATTAGATAGAAGAAATAATTAATCAATAAGGTGTTGGTCTAGTGACGTAAAATTATGTTAGATTTATAAGATAATCAAAATGGTTTAGGTTTCTATTCTTAAGAATGACACTTATTAAAATGGATAGATACATACATCAAAAGAGAATAGATCATTACCAATAAGGTGAAGAGATATTATTGATACTTCTAAAAAAAGAGAAGAAATAATGAGTTTGAGAATGACTTTTTCCAAAATATACTTTCAAGGGCTTATAATAATGTAGTAGTTTGGTATGTTCTAGCATAGGGAGACCAAGTGAAAAGGTTGTCGGTGCTTAATTTAACAACAAAATGATGCTCTTTCCTTACTTTTTGAACTTCATTGGCCACTCTCTTTTTTTGCTTGAATGTTAATGATGTAAGTTTATTTGTCTCATTTTCTTAGTTATAGTTTAAACATTTGTTGAACTATTATTTTAGTTTTCAAATGGATTATATGGTAAAAGATGTCTTTTAGATATGGTTCAATCCTCACCTTTCAGTTCACATATTTATGTATCAACTATTTCATATTTCTATACATAATTTAAATATTTATTGTTTTCTAGATAACTTTAATCTCACTTGTATCATTCCATGTACTCGTTCTCATGTTTGATAAGAAAAAATGATCAATTTCCAACCCAAACACAAATATGTTTATTAGCCTTTTTGTATATAGTTTTATATTTAACACGTTTTTGGTATAAGTTTTATTATTATTATCCATTAAGTGCTATTATAATCAAGCAAATGTCATTATATGCACATGCTCCCAATCCATGCAAGGTTATATTGAAATACGCGGGTTATTATATAATCTTTTCACTTTGAGAAGTTCAAAAGAATTCGTAAAAACAATAAAGACTTGTGAACTTATCATTTTCCTTATCTTGCAAATGTTTTAAAAAATGAATTTGTTCTCCTTTTCTTCTAAAATTGATTTATCTATTTATTTGGGCAGTAGGTGTAATTTGTAATTACCAACATAGCTGAAAATTATCTATTCATTTATATTTATCGTAATATTTTATAATAGAAAATGTTTGATTTTTTATGTGAGATGTTTTAATTATAATCATGCAATACTTTTTACTTGTATTTTATGTTATGAGAGACAAAGTTTCATGATAACATAAACATTAAAATGAATGAGTATAATTATAATCACATAAATTTTCATGGGGTGTGATAACATAAAACTTAAAAAAAAAGTGAATGTAATTTTGAAGAGAATGTTATTTACTCAATCTACTAAAATTATAATGTGTCTTGATTTTTTAGTTTTTAAAAATATTTTTGTTGAAAATTGTGAAATAAAACACATGTCAAAATTTTAATAGCTTGAGAATATAACTTATCTTCACATATGAGAAGATATTTTATTCTCAATTCTTAAAAGAAAAGATACAAAGTATAATTAAAATAAGTAGGAGAAGATGCAAATCATATCCAATTTATGTAATTGGATAGTGATGGATACTTAAAAATTTAGATAGTAGAAAACTTGAGAAATAAGAAATTAACTCCCTAATTAATAAAATGAGCAGATAGTGAGAAATGATAGAGAGGAATAGGAGATACTTCTCTCAACAAACCTTGCAAGGTGAACTGGCTGTTAAATTTCTGTTTTGTTAATATAATGTGCTTGGATTAATATTTATTATTTTACATAGAATTAAAATCATCTGATATAATTGTCTACTTTGGTTTGAAATCTTATGAAGTCTTATAGTTTTGATGTTGAATTTTTTCTAAAAGGTCATAATTTAATTTTTGCTACAATATTGTAGTTTTCGGTGTTTCTGTAACAGTATCATAATCACAATTACAACATTTTTAATCGTATTTGTCCATAATTTTTCGCAAATTATTATAATCACTACATAATCACAACTTCAAATTAAAATAATGTGTACCATAAAAAATTAAAATAATGGTGAAAATAGTCCTTGGAATGGTGTATTATGGAAGAGAAAAACATGTTGGAGAAGATCATTGTGTTCATTGAGTTAATAGTAATGAGGTCCATATTTTATTACCCAAAGTCAAGATTCACTTATTATATTTACATGTGGCATATGTTTAATGGTTTGCCGGCATAAAAGTCAAATGTCCAAATACATTTTATGGTGCATATAATGGTACATGATCTTTATTATGCTTAGATTTTCAAGTACATAGAAAAGATGTCCTGAGAACAATGTGGGGGACAAGTGGAGACACAACACATGAATCCTAAGCTGATTCCATAAAACTTGTTCATTTTCTACCAATCTATATATGTTGTCTTATGAATTATGTTATTATATGTTTCATCAGTTGTGATTATTTGAAAAAATATTTAATTATTAAAAAATTAAATTAAATTCATTTTTTAATCGATTACAAATGATAACACATGTAGTTATACAATTTGTATGAATTTGATTCTCAACGCATATAGTTGAACAAAATATATCATCAACAATTTTCAAGACTTTTGTGGCATCCACTTAACTTGGAATTTATTCAACTTATATATCCTCTCCACTATAGGCACAAAGATCAAGAAGTAGAAATGTTTTGCGAAATGTGGAACATATTCATTGACTCACGAATTGGAAATGAGAAATACGTGATGGATTTGCTTATTTTTATACCTTTGTTTTTTTTATGGAGAAGATGTCTAATACCCACCATAAAATTGTGGCTTATCAAACACTGATTTATTAATTTAAAGAAATTGATGATTAGGGTGAAGTAGAGTGTCAAAATAAATTATCTGGGCCAACAAAATCTGAGATTAAATTAGGCTGAAACTTGAGCTACAATTAAGCTTGAGTGGACATACTTTTTTAGGGTTATTTAGTATATCATAAATTATGTCACAAATCAATAAAAATATATTATGTCAATTAAAATATTAAATATTCATTATTTTTTTTGTTTTTCCTCCATTCTTATTGGTTTATGATATAGGAATAACATATCTTTGTTCCATTTGAGTGGAAGCTAAGAGTCTAGGGACATCTATTTTGGCTTATATTTCACTATTCAACTTCCATGAATGCATTGCACACTTTCCTTTTTTCTAACTTCATTCCACTTTCTTACGGAAGTTTACTTCTAGTATAAATATACAATATGAAAATACACTTCCTTACTTCAACAAATAAGACCTATTCCAAGTAAAAGTAAAAGCATTCACACCCTCAATTTCATACATTAATTAGACCTATTCGAAGTTAGATTTTTCTTAAAAGAAAAAGGTTTGAAACTATTTTATCCTTTACCAGATTTCAAAGAGTTTAGAAAGACAACTCTAAATAACAACAATCAAGTCTTAGTCTCACTAAATAGGATCCCTTATATGGATCAAACAATATCATAATGCTTTATCATATATCATGTTCATTAACAAAGCATTAATCTCTAAACGTGTTAGCTATTGTAAGATCAAAATGTAAGCAAAAATCAAGAATAATCTTACCATATTTGCTTCCCTTATGTCTTAACCCCGTAAATGTTCCCTAGACTACATCTTCCAAATTCTCCCAAAATTTTATCTTGTGATGTTCCTCTAGCTTTACATCGGGTGCGTTAATTACATCAAGGGTATAGTTCACATTACAAACTTTAACATTATAATCTTCTTTCAATTCTTTTTACATCTACCACATTCTTCTTACATTCCTTTACGATAATACCCAATATATTTCTCAACCATGTTTTATCAATGTAACAAAGCTTGAAACTCGAGGCATCTAATTCTCTTTTTTCGTTCATCCACTTAGTTTCTTGTAGGTACATAAAAGTAATGTTTCTCCTAGTCATTATGCCTACAATTTCCATTGATTTACTTGTAAAAGTGGTTATATTTTATGTTCTGATTCATACCCTACACCCTACACTGGTGAGATAACTTTTTACTCAGAAGTCGTTAGAGAGGTATAACTTTGTTTTCCTACATTCATGCGACAATGCTTATCACATTGTTTATTCTTTGTTTAGGTGGTGGGAAAAACAAAAGGCAGAAAGAGGGTCAGTAACCCTTAGGTGGGTCACGGTAACAAGATTGGTGAAGCTTTGTGGTAGTTCTGGAGCGATGCACGCTTTCAAATGTAGTGAGCGTTCATAACATGTGCAAAACTGATTCTGTTCCAACATTCACCCTCCTCTCTATTACTTATTTCATTACTGTTAAGACAATAGACAAAATAGACAAGTACATGCAGAAGGACCACATCTAAAAGATTTAAACACTTCATGGCACAAAAATAGAGTAAATTAACACTTCCTACATTCATTATACATGCATCTGTTACTTTAGTTCTATCACATTGTCAAATTACACAATTGCCCATGAAGTGACAAATTATTCACTTTAATCCAGTTATGAAAACAGGGCCAAACCAGTTCAACTGCACAACTATTAAACCAATCTTCATACTAGTACGATACAACAATTATATCAGTCATACAATCATACCAGTCAAAAGTGGTCATACTGCCTAATTTTCATTTAAAATGTATCAATCATACATCATACCGACCAGTTTTCATTTAAAATTAAAAAATTGAATGAAAATTAAGTATGTTTATGCAAAGAATCAAACACAACCATTATCTCTATTTATACTTCTAAAACATAACATACCACCAAGTCACACAATTTTAATAATCGGTACGGTATCAATAACACTACTTAATCTCTACCGAGGAGTAACCTGAATAAACTCATCAATCTCAAGGATGATAGTATAATTTCAATAATATCAGGGACAAAAGTGATGAGAGCAAGTCAATGAAGAGAGTAATAGTTTACTCCACAAAAATCATCAAATTGAACATAAACACATATTGAAACAGTAATTCATTTGATAGAGGACATGCTTCAGGCCACTGCAAGAAATGACTGACAAAAAAGCCCAGGAGGTAAACCTTGCACAATAAGCATGTCTTGACAACCAAATGCATGAAGCATCAAAACTGCATTTAAATTATCTTAATGACTCAAATTCCACATATTGCTCATTGCTAACAACAGTATCAAGAAGAACAGAAGATTGCCAAAATCATAGAAGGTAAACATGAAATTTAAGAAAAACAATGTGGAGGCAAGAAAAATAGACCAACATTGTCCAATCAACTGTGAAACCAGAGATGATATAAAATATATGAACGGAAGGTTCAAAAGAGGAAACTAGAATCATAAGACCACCATGAAACAAGATTGACACAGTTAGACACACCACCCATATACTGTTCAGAAAAACTTGTCATGCCACCATGTAGACTGGTTAAACTGGTGTGCCCCGCAATGATATGTCAATTCCGACATGTGTTACCTATAATGAAGAAATGGAGTAAGGACACAACCAATCCCATGCCTTTGTATGATAATAGTAAAGGAACATGGGAATCCGACTTAAACCTAAACCATCACATGCTACCAACTATTGTGCACTAGCAACCACAAATCGAATAACAAGGTCCCCTTGTCGAAAGAAAAAGACAAGACTAGAGGAACAAATCAAGCCAAGTCTTTAATAATACACAATGGGCCTGATTGAAAATTTATCACAATGCTAAATGGTAGGAGGCAATATAACTGCACCTGATACTTCCACATCAGAATGCTCCAAAGAACTTATAGACACAAGGTTGTCCCTATGAATCTTACTGACATTCTACATTGAAAACAACCTCATTTGCTGGAAAACAACCTCATTTGCTGAATGGCCAAAATCTAATTAACTCAACAATGATTATGAATTTACATGGCCGCCATTACCCCCAGAATTACTATTAAATCCAACTACAGGCATCGAACGCTGAGCAAAATCAAGTAATTGCTTTTTCTGACTATCATCGGTGTGTGGTAGACTTGTACGTAAGAGCTCAACTGGCATTTCCCTACTAATAGCTTTAGCAGCATTTGACCCAATGACAGATATATTTGGTGTCCCTTGAATAAGCAGTGATTGCACGATGCTATCATATTTATTCACACAATACTTAGTCAGAAGACCAAAGAATGAATCAAATGAAGCCTGCCAAAGTGAGCGATTTGCAATATTGTAGTTGCTGGCAGCATGAGGATCAGTTAAAAGTTCAGTAGCCCTTCCAAGCACAGAAACTAAGACAAGGGAAGCCCCATCTCCAGCAGAACTTCCAAGGGGACGAAGAGGAGGCTGCTCAGAAGAACAAACAACTGCTGCTAGACAAACACTAAGTGCACCTAGATCCATTTCATGGATGCACTTTGAAACAACCCTTGCAAGGTTACTTACAGTTTCTGCTCCAACTGGATCGGAGGGAAGGCCACCAAATATGAATCTTAAATGGCGAAAGATGGCCATGCAGACTATTCGCATAAGATCACCACCTGGAAAAAGCAGTTGAAGATACTTAGCAAGTAGCTTCAGACCCTTGGGTAGAGAAACTATATTGAGAAAAACAGGATCACCCTTTGCATCAAGCCCAACTGACTGTCCACTCTTTCCTAGTGGATCAACTAATTGAAGAGAGGCTGCAAGGCCTTCCAGAAGACCCTGCCGCTTCTGCTTTAAATGAATTCCACCATCTTGAAGCTGGTTAAATCGTAGAAAACGGTCAATATCATCTACATCAAGAAGAGAACAAAGACCATCCTCAATTGTGATCCTTGCTGCAAGCATTGGCTCCTGTTCAAGGGGCTTCTCTGGAATGTTTTGACCAATGTTCCCGGCAGGCGAGGAATTTGGAGGATCAACTTCCAGTAGAGGACGGGGCCTGCGAATTGATGAGAATGGAACCCTCCCTAGAGCATCAACCTGAAGAAAAGCATGCGGTTCATTATTAGCAGAGGCTCCTGGAGGGTGTTCTCTTATTTGATTTGGACAAAAGCGATGCTTCAATTTAGCACCTGAAGATTTCTTTGCAAGACGAGCTTGGTGGTAATAATCATCTACATATGGATCAGTACTATGTGTTGCTGCAAGCTGCACTTTAAGAATATTCTCAATTTCCTCAGTCATCATACACTTGGACCTAAATCGGGGCCACCCACTATTGCTCCGCTGGCTACTCGTATTAAAACCCTGTGGTTGGAAATGGAGATTCTGTCTACCTGTTTGAGCTGCTTTTGGTATTTGATCCCTTAGTTCCATCAGTTCAAGCATCTGGTCATAGTTGTTTATCATAAGTAAACCTGACGAAATATTGGGATTAAATTGATGTGACTGCAAACCCTTTAAATAGCCTGGTGAAGGCTGAGGAGGAGGAGGATGCAATCTCTGCTGTGATTGCTGCAATTGAGTCACCAAATGTGGAGGTATTGATCCATTATGAAGGGGTAACTGTTGCAGCAATAAATTGTTCATAGTGTTCGGAAGACCTCCAGGATATAATTCCTCTTGGTTGACCCATTGGTTTGGCATTCGACTATTAACAGGAGAACCACTAGCAAACTGATGCATATTTCCACCAAGAGGGGACCCATGGTTCAGACCAGTGAATTGAATCTGGGGATTGGATAAATGGGAATGATTAGGTGAAGAGAATGGCACCTGGGACCTACCAGCACGATGTGGAATGTTTAGATGGCCTGCACTCTGATTTGGTGAAGCATGTTGGGACCCACCACCAGAGTGAGGATAAGATGTAAAAGACGACTTCGGCACCATAATGGGTTCACTAGAGAATTGTTGATGTTGCTGCTGCTCAGGATATGAAGATGTTCTAGACAAGCCATTTGATTCCTGAAACTGAGCCAACGAAGTATGCGGTTGTGATGACCATCTTTTGATATCCTGACCACCTGCGGTGTCATAATTATGCTGCTCATAAAAATTGAAGATGTCACCCCTGTGTGTCCATTCAGCAGCAGGTGAATCTACACAAAGTTCCAGAGTAACAAACAATTCAGGCAATTATGACCCCAAAAAAAAGAACAGAGTAGATGTAGTAATGCAACTGCACACATATCACATCTGAAATAAATTTGATGTTTTGATTAAAAAACAAGCACAGCCCTGCGGATTGTTTGTTAAAGTTCGTGCTAATGATAAGTGCAGATTAATTTTATATAAAAAACATCAACCTGAATGGTTAGGGACAAATGAACCGAAAATTCAGCCGCACCAAATAAATGTGTTCTTCCCATATTCTAAACAAAATTGAAAAATAGTAGGAGAACGACGTTTAACCACAAGACATCCATGGGCTAACTGTTCAGCTAACAAATATGTTAAGCCTCATAGCATTTCAGAGTTAGTTGTACAATATTTTATAAACATAATAACAAAGTTACATGGTATTTTACATAAAGGAGGAAAGGAATGCATTCATGCATAGTAATGGAAATCACAGGCTAGGAAAGAGTCCCTTACTCTAAAAAATTGCACTGACATAAGTTGTCAACATTTGTCCTAATAAAAATAATGGGAAAAATATGCTTCAGGTTTATATATAATTCCTCAACTTACTTTCTATTGATCCATGATCACTAATAAGTCCTGTGCTTCTTTGCCCACTAACAGCCACCTTGTTCAACTGAAATGAGACGAATCTTAAAATTCAATATCAATCACCATAAATCTATTTAAATTTTAAATTAAGTCAACATTATCATGAACATCATAACAGACAACCGAGTATACAAGGGTGAATGGATGAAATACATGCAGGAAGAGAATCAAGCAATATGTTCCTCACTTCACTACAATTCTACAAGATTAAGCCTCATATTTGTGGCTTGGAAACAACTTTTAGAGACCAATATCTTAGACCACCAGATAGGATCTTAATGAACAAGCAACCATACCAGAAAAAGAGCTGTGTCGAATAGTAATTTCCACATCCTTGCAGAAAGCAGGGACTTGTTTTATATCCACACAGCCCATATACCCCCAAAGAACAAATATAACTAAAATAAATTCCCAACAAAGCTGGCTCTCAATAAAGCTAGACATGAAACAATTTTCCTATGCCTTCTAAAAAGACATCATCACATGGCACATCAACATTGCTACTATACAGTTTATTTGTTTAACCCTTTCAAAAAGACACCATTGGTTTATAGCAAAGTAAATGAAAACCTTAGTTGCAATTCCACACATTCCTTAAAGATTGTTCATCAAAATTTGATGACCACGAAGTGAAGTAACACCATTTTTCAGTCTCAATTAAACAAATAAAGACAATGTTTAAACATCAGTACATCACACAACCATCTCATCAGAGGTCAAATATCAGCTCTACAAAAATTTCTGACTGAAACAATTGCAAACCATCTGCCTTATATTTCCAATTCCATTTTGACAATAGTCATAAGCATGGTTATCAAAAGCGCGCTCCAAAGCGTTGAATTGCACGATTCAACGCTTTTCATGGTGGAACCCGTGTTGAAACGGGCAGAAAAGCGGACCAATGGCAGCGCATGGCGGAGCGACGTGTTGGAGCGTCGAATCGCAGAAACACTGCACGTTTTCGAGTTGAGGAAGAAGAAGACAGCCATTTCAAATGTCTTCTGCAATTTCGGGTTTGTTTTGACCCGGGTTCTGGCCCAACCCATTTTTAACCTAACTTTAAGCCCAGCCCATTTTTTAAAAAATAAAAAAACCTAACCCTTTTATCTTCAGCCGTCCAAATTCAGAAACCTTTCATCTCTTTCTATACAGCTGTTGCCACATGGTCACATGGTGGAAACTTTCCATTTAATCAAAAATTCATTCACCCATTTCTATAAAAACCATGCTGCACTATTTCTTCATTCATCTCTTCTTCTCAAATCGCACAACAACAACATGTTTATGCTCTATCGCCCAAAACCTTTTTGTTTCTTCAAAAAATGTTACTACTGCTCCTCCAACTCCCTCTTTTCTATCCCCCCCCCTGTTTTTTAACAAACCATGTCAACTGTCACTACTCCTCCAACCCTGTGTCTTTTGTAAATGTAAATTTATATTTTAAGTGGAGCTACGCTTCGTGTTACGCTCCAGCGCTTCTACGACCCTATCCCGCCCTCCCGCTCCAAGGTTGACTCTACGCTAACAACCTTGGTCATAAGTAGTACGGGGAAAATTTTGTATGCTGCCTGATGAATCCAAATAGAACAATATCAATATCAAGTGTCAAATTGTTAACTACCACATCTGATAAACATATCCATCAACAAGAAAATAAATGATACACAAAAAGTTTAATGATCCAACCTTTGAAAAAGTGGTACTGAGATTATCAATCTCTGAAATAGATCTTATATCCTCAGCCTGAAATGTTAAAATAAGAGTCAATTGCAGGAGAATAAAACTCCGAACCAAAATCTCCTGTAACCATTTAAATGAGATTGAGAAGCAAAGAATTCAATGAGTAGGGTCAGTAAAGAACCTTTTTTCTAGCATTCATTTAGTAATCAAAGAAAAAACAAAGGAATTATTTCAAGTTATGCTCTAAAGGAACACACAGGCACATACATTAAATTTGTTTTCTTATTAAATTCTTTTTAATCAAGGAAATCTGCACTTGTTATTAAAATTGGTAAGGATTTTTATAATCATGCAATATGACAATAATTAGCCCAAAAATACGAAAAAATATAGTGAAAGGTAGGAAAGACAAAAACAAATCACTCATTCACAAAAGAAGGATAGTGATGATGTGATCTGCATAAGTTCATTCTAGGCCTTTCCAGGATCACCACTGATATGAGATAAATAAAAAATTGGAGTTGGCAGAATCAGTGAAAACACAATTAATGAAAGACTTGGGATGTTCTATAACTTCTCTCCTTTTCATTCAGAAAACCAAATAATGCATCTGTGCAATTCTATGAAGTGTAGCAACACAATTGGATTGATCCTCTTAAATGCTCAAAAATAATAGTACACAAAATTAATGACATTCAAAATTAAAAAACAAAATTTCTTGTCACTAAGCTTGTACAGTAACTAAGCTTAGCATTCAAATGAAAAGAAACCAGACAAAGATGGCCTAACCCTTTAGGAATGTAGCAATGGAGCACAATCACAAACAGAAGAAATAGCAAATAGGGATTAGACTAATAAAGAAAAGAAAGTGGGGGCAACTGCTGCAAAGCCCACTCAGCTCGCTCGAAAAATGAGAACAGTAGGAAACATGTCCACATTGCCACTGCAGACACAACTGATCACTCCAAGATGTGATTCCAGTGGCAAACATGGCTGCAACAACCGCTACTGGAATATGATGCTACAGTGTTTTGCATGCAGAACCACAATGCTCCGCTCTGGCCCTCCATGATAGCACCTCTATAGGTCATTACTGACAACTCCGAATAAAATGCTGACATTTATCTAGCTCTAGCCACTGTGGCATTTCCATCTATAATGGTATAAAAATTCATAAAGTAAAAGCAAAATGTAGCTTAGCAGTTAGGATGTCTAAAAGTGTCCATTAAGTGTCTGATGACTGATACAGATATGTGCTCAACAGTCAACACATGTCTGACACATCAATTATTTGAAAATGTCCTTGCTTCATAGTCATAGAATCATTTTAAAAATACATCACAAACCTTCTTTAATTATGATTTTTTTTATGGAATAGGATATGCCCAATGGATCATAAACCTTCTATAATGAAAGGGCATTCAGGTATAAATAAATAAATAGATAACCTCTTCTCTATTGAAAAAAATCTCTTCCTCTTCATCAAATTCAACTGGAGCCAATTGACCCTCTTCATCTTCTAAACCTCCCAACTCGATTTCCGCAACAAAATCTTTGCCAAAGAAGTCATATTGTGATGCATCAAATACTTCACCCTCTGTATGATAAAAAAGTTTGAGTCAAAATCCTTTCACTGAATTCTTTTAAACGTGTACACAAACCACATGTGGTTTGCGGAAAACAAAAATCCAAACATTGAAAGCCAATAAACTAATGAGAAAGAGAAAAAAGTAAAAGCTTATATATCATTTTCAAATGGAAAATGATATATCCTCCTACTAATCTTCCTACCCACAAGAAGATAACATGTGCCACAATCTCTACTTTAATTATTAATGATTGGATTACAAGTGACATGTGTCACTTTTTTGTGGGTAGGAGGATTATTAGGAGGATATAGCAATGTTCTTTTCAACTAGAAGAACTCCAATTCATAGTACACCTAATTTACTTCATACCATAGTCACCTAATATGTGGTTCTCTTTGGTACGAGTGTGAGTGTAGGTACGTAGTATGTTACCCTGTCAAATACCTGTACGCTAAGGGTATACTCAGTAGGGTTTCTATAGCTCTCTGCACAATCGTTTCTAGTGCTGCTTCTTGTAGGTTTAAATCAACTTTTGTTTTAGTATAGTTGAAATACTCAAGGATAAAATTCTTTCTTGCTTATTGTAACCCATACATGTAAGTGAGTGTACATTACCAATTATTTTTCTTTTGTTGTACTTAAAATTACGAAAAAATCGGTTCCTTCCTTAAAGGGAACTAACTCGCAAAAGAACCATGAATTGATACGAGAGAGCCGATTCGTGTTTCTCTACCAAAATGAGAGAATTGTGTTTTGATGCTTCATACTTCTTGAGTCAATATTGGAAGTAAAGCAACATATCAAGTACAAGTCCAACAAATTTTATCACTAAAATATAGTGATAAAAGTAATTTGTCACAAAAACAAAATTTGATATACAAATATTTCTCTAATATTCAAATGCATTGTTGCATCTCACTTAACTTCCACCAATTAAAGAGAATAAACACATACAAGCAATTCAATTAAATTCACTATTCACAATTGAAACAGATACTACTAATAATTTCAATTACTTCCAGTCATTTCAGCCATTTCAAATGTCCATTAAGTAAACTGAATCGAGATTCGGATCCGAATTAACCAATAAGGAGAAGCAAAACGAACCAGAAGGAACATCTCCAAATTGCTTCGAATTCTGAGGGTTCGTAGGGCCATCACCAAACGCATCCATACCTAAAAGATCGATAAACCAAAGGCAAAAGGAGAATTTGAATCTCAAAAACTATAAATTTCTAGTATGTGCTGAAATCTGCAAGGTTTTCGGTTAAGATGGAATTAGAACAAGTAAAGATTTGAATTGAAGGTTCATCACAAATCTTGATTGAATTGAAGAGGAAGAGGGGGAAAGAAGAACCCTAAGGAGGGGATAAGGGTTGTGATTTTTGCAATATAAAATATAGGGAATGAGAAGAGTTCGTATCATTATGGGATTTAACATGTGTACAATAATTCAGTTTGTGTTTTTTACCATGAACAAATTGTTTGGTGTCATTTATATATTAATCATTATTAATTATTAAACAAAAATAATATTAATTAATATGAAATGATATATATATTATTAATAAAGGGAAAATACAAAATAACCACTCATCATGATATAATTTGTGTTTTCCTATTTTCCCTCAATATTTTTTTATTTCTATCAAAAAACCATATAATATTATTTTCTTATTTTATTCTTATTATCTTCTTATTTTAAAAGTGTATTTAAAAAATTGAATATTAGACCAATTGAATAAATTCAACCGTAAATTTAGCGCAAAAAATTATATTTGAATTTATAAAATACAAACTATACATTACAAACGATAGGAAAGCGGGTTAACATGCACGACAGTGCATGTCAACACGCTAGTGTTAATAATATAAAAAACTTTAAATTTGTAGTGTTTAGATTTTAAATTAATTATAATGAAGGTAATTGGTATATATTCTCGTTGTAAATTTTGTTACACAATAAGACTTTTGAAAAAAGTATAAATTTTATGACAATATTAGATAATAAAAGAGAGAAAAATGTATATATTGACATGTAAGAGTTTTTTGTTGTCACTATATTATTCACCATTCATTTTCAATCATCATTAACTCTTAACTAAAAGTAATACAAATACGGATTTAATATGTATACACTAAGCAAATCTCCACCATTCATATGTTAGTTACTATTGACTTTCAAATAAAAATATTACAAATCAACGGTGAATGATGTGCTAATAGTGTAAAAAACTTTACACTGTCAGTTCATAGATTTTAAAATCTGCAAATAAATGGTGGATGATGCACTGCATATGTATATATCTTTACATTGTAAGTGTATAAATTGTATACTCATAATAGGGAAAATTTATGTAGCTAGTGCATTTTGACCAAAATATTACGGTCTTAGTACACTTTTTAAATTTATTACGAAATTGGTGTACTTTTGAAAACTCGGCAATACGATTGTCGAGTTTTATTTTTTCTCACTCGAACAAATAAGAAGCGGCAATTGCAGTGAAATTTGTTTTCTTTAGTAATATTTTAACAAAAACTCCAACTAAATTAGAGTTTTTGGTTTATTTTTTTAAGAGAGTTGAAGTTTTTTGTTTTATTATATTTTAAAAAAACTCTAATGAGGTTGAAGTTTTTTATTTTGATTTTTTAAATTTTCCAAACGAAAATCGGTAAGATAGTTGGATTTTTTTACCTTTAATATATTTCAATGAAGTTTGAGTTTTTGGTTTTTTTATTTCCCAAAGGAAAATCGGCAAGATAGTTTTAGTTTTTTGCTTTTATTATATTTAATAAAATCGGCCATGGGATTGAAGTTATTGGTTTGTTTTTTAATTTTCCAAAGAAAAATTGACAACAAAGTCGGAGTTTTTTACAATTAATATATCTAAATAACTCGACAACAAAGTGATTTTCTCGTATGTGACTTTCTCGCAGCATAATGAACAATAATTAAGAGTTCAACCGCTAAAAAGAAGAAAACCACTTACATGTGATACTCCATCACATGGACATCATTGGGTGGACATCTGCTGCCCACACCAGTGTACCACTTCATGTGTCATTAATTGTGATTGGTCAGAAAAATAATTAATTATTAAAATTTTAATTTAAATATATTTTTACAACCAATCATAAGTTATGGCACATGGAGTGGCAGTCTTTGTGGGACAGCAAATGTGCTCCCGACATCATTAGAATTTTGGGATTTAATAAATTATGAAAATGTACTATTATATTATTTTTCATTTTTTAATAATATTTGTAGTTCTATTTGAGTAAATAAATATAAAATGTATTTGAACAATAAATAAAGGTACACTAAACTATCAAAAAAAATTAAAACATTTGACAAAAATAAAAATAAAAAACAAAAAACTGCAATAAGAGTGTGGATTTCAACTTCATAAAAAACAAAAAAAATAGGAAAAACTACAACTTTGTTATAAAGTTATTTAAATATATTAAAGGCAAAAAACTACAACTATGTTGTCAATTTTCATTTGGAAAATTTAAAAAAAAAAACTCCAACCCCATTGGAGTTTTTGTTAAAATATAATAAAAACAAAAAACTTCAAC
Source organism: Lupinus angustifolius (assembly GCF_001865875.1). Taxonomy (NCBI): domain Eukaryota; kingdom Viridiplantae; phylum Streptophyta; class Magnoliopsida; order Fabales; family Fabaceae; genus Lupinus; species Lupinus angustifolius. The sequence goes on along the minus strand of NC_032017.1, from coordinate 2,629,896 downwards.
TTTAATGTCGATTTTCCGTTGAAAAATTAAAAAGAAATAACCAAAAACTTCAATTTCATTTGATTTTTTGTCAAAATATTACTAAAGAAAACAAACTCTATCGCAGTTGCCGATTCTTGTATGTTCTAGTAGGAAAAAATGAAACTCGATAATCGTATTGCCGAGTTATCAAAAAGTACACTAATTCCTTAATAAACTTAAAATGTGCACTAACACTATAATATTTCAGTCAAAATGTACTAGCCACGTAAATTTGCCCTCATAATAGACTGAAATAAATTTGACAAAATGGTTGAGTTGTATAATAACATCATGTTGTTGCACTCAATCTAGTTCAAATTTTTTAGGATTGATTAACTTTTTCAATTTTTTGGTGATTCCATGGAAAAAATATTATTATTACAAAATTGTTTTGTATATTTCTAGAATATGATTTTTTACATGTATTCTAGAAATTGCTAATTCTGTATATATCATAAGTTCTTATAAAATGATTAAAAGAAAGAAAAAAAAATTGACACATCTTAAAGATTAAATGGAGATAGGAATAAAGTTATGTATTAAACATTTTTAATTCTCTTAATTTCCATAATTGTTTCATCTATCTTATGTTCTCAATTTTCTTATATCCTTTTATTTCATTTTAACTCATTTGTAATAACAATATTAATATTTAAAGTAATCAATAAATTCAATGTATTGGTAATTTTAATATTTAAACTACTTTTAATAAACTTCTCTCCTACCTTAAATCAAATTATTGGCCACCAATTTACAACATAGCATAATAATATCATTCTCAATATTAAAAATAACGGGTGCATTCCTAAATAAAGAACTAATTCAAAATGTTTGAAATTTTTTTATGATAGAAGTTACTATCAGTGTTGAGAGAATTGAACCGTATTGGACGATTTGATCAGTTTGATAATTGATCGGACTTGAAAACGACTCTGATTTTCCGTTTTAACTGAGTGAGAGTTGGACCACTTTGAATCAGGAAAATTCTAGTCCGACTATGTTAAACTCAGTTAAACTAGATTAACCTAGGAAGTAAACCGGACAATTTACTTCAAAATTAAAAATGAAATACTAATCTAATCTTTTGTTTTACTCTAGTCCAAAAAAAATGAAGAGATGTTACTTTAATGTAATTATACATGATTATTAATTATATAAAAGTTTAAATTTATATATAATTATATTTATAGCTAAAAATTATTAATTATTTATCTAATTACCCGGTCAAACCAAACGATTTAACCGTTTAAACCAGTTAAACCTAATATGAGACTTCTTCCAGTTTAACATCCGACTCGGGTTTCACAACATTGGTTACAATTGTTTACTAAAGCTTGTTGGAAGAGCTTTTTTTGTACTACCAAATGTATCCTCTCACTTTTTTGGGTACGGAACTGATCTCTTTTGGAGTTGGTGGCTACCTCTCCTAACAAGTGTTGCTCACAAAAATTAAATTTTCGACTTTAGGGATCCAATGGGGCATTATGTAACAACATGATTTTTTGTGCACTTTATTAATTATTTAATTGACAAACGATTAATTTTAGAAATTAATAGATATTAATTTAGGCTAAAGCTCAGTTGAGTTTTAGTCTTGTATTGTGATTTCCTAATTTATGGTAAATTTTCATAATTTTCTTAGGCTGGAAGTCTTCGGGCCTTTTTCGTGTCCAAATTCACCCTAAATTTGGCCCAAATAAGATTTTTTTGAGTTCAATAACTCGGAGCCGAATTCTGATTACGCCATCGGCTTCGAAATATTATTTCGAGTCAAAATAGACACCAAGTTTGTCCATAACTCATATATAAATATTTTGTACTCAGAAATCTAAGTTTCGACGTTCTAAACGTAACCCTAAATCGAGAGATTATTAATCTTTGGCCGAGTTTTAACCAATAATACTCGGGCATAGTTTTAATCATGATGTTTCATCGCATTAGTCACATCACTCATTCGTGAGTCAAGATTGCTTGTTCAATAAGCAAATGTACAACCACTTTATCACTATGATTCCAATCACTTACATAATCCCCTAAATCATTCATTCACCCTCTTACACACATCATGGCCCATTGATCTTCCCAAATCTGATTTCTCCTCTATCAAATAAAGCACCATTGGCCTTGAGGGAGCTCACTTTCCCTCCTCATTTGCTCTCTTTAAGTCATAAGCATTCATAGTAGATTTCGAGGTATTTTCTCCAACTTTGCTTCTTAGTCGCTTAAGTTCTACCATTAGATGTTTATAGCTTTTTAGTATGTTGTTTATATGTATGTTAAGAACATTTTCAACCGTTCAAATCTCCAAATAATCTTCATAACTCTTTATGTAATCAAAACCCTAAAACTTATGATTTCTTGAACTTAAATGAGTTTTTCCACACAAAGTTGTTATCACTTCCCATCATTGTTGCTTTAGCTTTAGTTTCTTGCATGATAACATTTTAGGACTTTAAAATAAACCCTCTATTTAACATGAACAAGTCGTGACCTTATTGGTGTTTTTAGTGGTGATTTTTACCTTCATTTGTGTTAAGACTTAACCTTTGGAGTTTAGGTGGTTAATGAATAAATTTTCTCCCTTAAAAAGTCATATTTGAAACCATGAACTTTTTGTTGTTCATGGGGTTGTTTTTAATGTTTTGGATCTAAGTATTTTGTTGATTTTAGTTAAAGGGGATGATTATGTAATCAAAGGAATCTTTCAGGAGTTTTTAAACCATGTAAAACTTGGATTTTTCCACTTGTTTTTTGCTTGAAAAAAACAATAGCCTTGGACAAGATTAGATGTATTTATTTTTCTGTTTTTCTAAGTTAAAATGTTTGAGTTAAGTGAAAATTTTGTTGAAAAAGTGTTGTTTTAAAAGTGTTAAGTATTAAAGGATTTCTAGTAAATTGTTATCTTTTAATTTCCAAGTTAATGTAATAATTTGGAGAAAAAAAAGTGATGTACTGAACTCTTGATTTTATAAACTTAAGTGTTATAAAGTCTTGGATTTTACTTAAGTTAAAGTGTTGATTTGCTTAAGGAAAGCTTACTTTAAAGTGGTAAGTTTAACTTAACAAATCTTTAGTTAAAGTAATAATTTTAATTAGGTTAGCTTACTTTAAATTGGTAAGTTTAACTTAAGAAATCTTAATTTAAATTAGTGATTTGGATTAAGTTAGCTTACTTTAAAGTGGTAAGTTTGACTTAAGAAGTCTTGATTTAAAGTGTTGCTACAAAAACAGTTTGTGAGACCTAGTGTTTCACCATGGGGTGCTCCGGATTTATTCGTAAAGAAGAAGGATGGCAGTATGCGACTGTGTACTGACTACCGACATTTGAGCAAAGTCACCATCAAGAAAAAGTACCCATTGCCAAGAATTGACGAGTTGATGGATCAACTGAGAGGAGCTACCATGTTTTCAAAGATCGATCTTAGATCTAGGTACCACCAAATACGCATGAAGTCAGAGGATATTCCGAAAACTGCTTTCTAGGTGTGATATGGTCATTATGAGTATGTCATGATGCCATTTGGTGTAACCAATACTCCTGCAGTATTCATGGATTACATGAACCAGATTTTTCATTCATACCTCGACACATTTGTGGTCGTATTTATCGATGATATCATGAATTATTCGAAAGATCAAGATGAACATACGAAGCATTTTAGAATAGTGTTGCAGGTGTTAAAGGACAACCAACTCTATGCCAAGCCTTCGAAATGCGAATTTTGGTTTGAATCGGTGAATTTCATCGGGCATGTGATATCAAGCAAAGGAATTGTTGTAGACCCTGCTAGAGTAGGAACGGTGATGGGATGGAATTCTCCAAAGTCCGTAACGGAGATTAGAAGCTTCATCGGTTTAGCAGGATACTATCGAAAGTTTATTGAAGGGTTTTCGAAGTTGGGGTAGCCACTGACTACGTCAACAAGGAAAGACAAGGCTTTCGTCTGGACGTCTAAGTGTGAGGAAAACTTTCAAGAATTGAAGAAAAGATTGACTATAGCACATGTGTTGATTCTACCATATATGAAGGAGAACTACAATGTGTATTGTGATGCGTCTAAACAAGGTCTGGGTTGTGTGTTGATGCGACAGCAAAAGGTGGTAGTTTATGCTTCAAGACAACTAAAGACACATGAGCAGAACTATCGGACGCACGACTTGGATTTGGTTATGATCGTATTTGCTCTCAAGATCTGGAGATATCATCTTTATGTGTAAGATTTGAAGTCTTTAGTGATCACAAAAGCTTGAAGTATTTGTTCGACCAAAAGGAGTTGAACATCAGGTAGACACGGTGGATTGAATTCATCAAGAACTACAACTTTGATCTCCAGTACCACCCTGGTAAAACTAACATGGTGGTTGATGCCTTGAGTATAAAGTCTCTGCATATGTCGACCATGATGGTCAGAGATATGGAATTGATTAGGGATTTCAGGAATTTAAGCCTCGTGGTGCAAGTAAAACCTAAGAGCTTGACTTTAGGTATGCTTACAGTAACAAATGAATTTCTGGAACAACTCAAAGGTATGCAAAGTTCCGATCCAAAACTACAAGATAAGAGAACCTTGTTCGCTGAAGGAAGAGCCCCAAAATTTCAAGAAGGAATCGATGGAGTGCTAAGATGCAAGAATCAAGTCTGTGTGCCAAGAGACCCCGATTTGAAAATGGAAATCTTGAATGAAGCCCATAAGAGAAAACTAAGTATTCATCCTGGAGCTACCAAGTTGTATCAAGACGTGAAGAAGATGTTCTGGTGGTTTGGTATGAAGAAAGAAGTAGAAGAGTATGTCTCGCGCTGCTTAACATGTCATAAGGCAAAGATCGAGCACAAGCGACCAGGAGGAGAACTTCAACCTTTGGATATCCCTTTTGGAAATGGGATAGCATCACAATGGATTTTGTGAGCGGATTTCCTTAGACTCAAAAAGGTTATGACGTAGTTTGGGTAATAGTGGATCGTTTGACGAAGACAGCTCACTTTCTACCAATCAATATGAAATACTCCTTGGAAAGACTAGCAGATTTGTACATCAAAGAGATTGTCTGGTTCCATGGTATTCCTACGAATATCATCTCAGATAGAGACCAATGTTTCACTTCGAAGTTGTGGAATGGTTTGCAAACAACCTTGGGTACCAAATTGAGTATGAGTTCAGCTTAACACACGCAAATGGATGGCCAATATGAATGGACTATTCAGTCATTGGAAGACCCGCTGAGAGCATGTGTGTTGGAACACTCTAGAAGTTGGGCGGACTATCTACATCTGATAGAATTCACCTACAACAACAGTTTTCATTCAAGTATCGACAGGGCGCCGTATGAAGCTCTTTACGACAGAAAGTGCATAACACTATTATATTGGTTTGAAGCAGGAGAAAATCTGATATTAGGACTCGATGTGGTTCATCAAACGACGGAGAAGATCCGAATGATAAGGGAGAACATGAAGACAGCTCAGAGTAGACAAACGAGCTACTATGACAAAAGGAGGAACCCTTTTAGTTTTGAGGAAGGAGATCATGTCTTCATGAGGGTGGTTCCAACAACTGGCATTGGCATAATGCTTAAAGCTTGTAAGCTTACCCCTAAGTTCATAGGACGATACCAAATCCTTAAAAAATTCGGACCAGTAGCTTATCAAATAGCCTTGTCACCCTTATTGTCAAATCTACATAATGTCTTCCATGTATCTCAACTTATAAAATATATTAGTGACTCGTCGCACATTATCGAACTCGATTCAATTCAGTTAAAGGATAATCCCACTTTCGAAGCTATGCCCTTGATAATTGTTCATCGAAGTGTGAAAATGCTACGAGGCAAGGATATTGCCTTAGTTAAAGTCATTTAAAGCCAAACAAATGGAGAAGATGCGACTTGGGAAGTCGAGGACAACATGAAGGAGTCATACCCCTATCTATTTTCTTAAGAGGTACACTTAATTTTCGAGGACGAAAATCTTATAAGTGAGGAGGATTGTAACACCATGAATTATTTATTTTACAAAATGATTAATTTTAAAAATTAATTAGTATTGATTTAAGCTAAACCATAGTTGAGTGTTAGTCTTATTTTCTGATTTCCTATTTTGTAGTAAATGTTCGTAATTTTCTGTGATGCAAAGTTTTTGAGCTGTTGTCGGGCCAAATCCACTCGAATTCAGCCCAAAAATGTGTTCTTGAGTTTTGTAACTCGGAATCGAATTCTGATTGTGTCATTGGCTTCGAAATTTTATTTCGAGTCTGAGTAGACATCAAGTTCGTCCATAAGGCATTTCTAAATATTTTTCACTCTGAATACCGTGTTTCAAAGTTCTAACTATAAACCGAAATCGAGAGATTTTTAATATTCGGTCGAGTATTAGTCGACAATACTCGGGCATGTTTTAATCGCGAATGTTTTATCGAAGAGGTCACATCACTTTCATGAGTGAAGCTTGCTTGTCAAACAAGCAAAAGTACAAATCTCTTACACAAAATCCCTAAAATCACTCATCTACCTCTTACACAATCCACTTCTTAAAAAACCTTTGGTCTTTTCGCTCCCCAAATATGATTTCTTTTCTTTAAAAGCCAACTCCTAGCTTGGAGAAAAACACTTGGCATTTTCACATTCTTTCTTCACTTTTGAATTTCTAAGAACTTCAAGGTTGTTCTTCATTTTTTTTAATTATTCATCTCTTAAGATCTAACCATTAGATGTTTATGAAATTTTGGTATGATGTTTATATAAATGTTATGAACATTTTCAACCATTGAAATTTTCTAATAATCTTCCTAACTCTTTTTATGTGCAAAACTCTATATATGCACTTTCTTGAACGTAGAAAGTTGTTTTTGAAACCATGAACTCTTTGTTGTTCATGGGGTTGTTTTTAGTGTTTAAAATTATACACTTTGTTGATTTTAGTGAAAGGGGATGATTATGAAGTCAAAGGAACCTTTAAGGAGTTTTGAACCGTGTAAAGTTTGAATTTTTTCACTTGTTTTTGGCTTCAGAAACAATAGCTTTGGACAAGATATAAAGTATTTATTTTGTCATGTTTCTAAGTTTGATATTTATAATTTGGATGAATTTTGTTGAAAATATGATTCATTGTTATTCATGACTATGAAACCAACACCTATTAACCTTTGCGGTTATGTTTGGAGGTGTTGAAATGATCATTTGTTGAATCTACCTTAGTTAACTTACTTTAAAGTGGTAAGTTTAACAAAGGATATTTTGGTTTTAAAATGCTAACTTTTATTATGTTATTCATGACTATGAAACCAACACATATTAACCTTTGTGGTTATGTTTGGAGGTGTTGAAATGATCATGGAACTTTGTAAATTTACTTTAGCTAACTTACTTTAAAGTGGTAAGATTAAAAAAGGATATCTTGATTTAAAATGTTGTTTTAAGTATGAGATCAACACTATCAAGAATGTGTTGAAATGACCATGGGAAACTATTATACAAAATATGAAGTCTACTTAAGATGACTTGTTTTAAAGTGGTAAGATCAACTTAGAAGTTATTGATTTAAAAAGTATGGACTTTGATTAAGAAACTTACCTTAAAGTGGTGAGTATGGCTTAAAAATTCTTCATGAAAATATAAATCTATGCGATGATAAAAGTGTAAACTTTATTAAAAAACTTACCTTGAAATGTTGGAAATTGGGAACAGGACTTTTGAGGATAAAGGATGGTTCAAAAATATGAATCTTGGACCGGATGGATGAAAGTGATTGAGTTCATAAATAGATTAAACGATATCTTTACCTTAGGGTTATCATGTAAAAATTTAATTCGCAAATCACCAATTTGTTTTTGTGTTTTGTTTCGAAGATTTCAAAGTCGGACAACCTACATATTCACTTAAAGAGAATCAATCGCTCAACAACCTAAGGTAAGGGAAAATACATCGTGACATAGTGGTGTCCGAATATGACACATGGACCTCCTAAACAATATCAAAAGTTTGGAGTTATATTTGTGTATTAAGAAAACCCGTACTTAATCAAATATTTGCGTACCTAGATTAAGTACGGATAATTTCTTAAGTTGTATGTTTAGGATAGATAAAAAATCAACTAATATGATAGTTAACCATGGAGGAACACCATTTGAGAAACTAAAATGTATAAGGATCAAAAACAGTGGAGATATTCGACTTAGTAGCCCAAAAGGTCGATGGAGTGGTCCTGGCCACTGGACCCCCTCGCCTGGGCGAGCCACTCTCGCTTGAGCGCATGCTTCTCGCATGGGCGAGGGCTAGACAACATGTTTTTCTTATTATGGGAGGTTTTCGTGCCCAAGCGACAGTCCTCACCCGAGCAAGGACCAGGTAGAGATTTCGGCCAGTTTTTGGTGGATTTGTCACTTGAGTGAAAGTCCATCGCTTGGGTGAGAGGAAAGCAGCAAAACGAGTCTGTTTTGATGAATTGGTCGCTTAAGCGATAGTCTCTAGCTTGGGCGAGAGACAGACAATAATTTCGATTGTTTTTGCTTGATTGATTGCTTAGGAAATAGCTCTAGCTTGGGCGAGAAGTGTATTTAATACTTGGGAGAGACTATGGCTCAAGTGAGGAGTCTGGTGCCCCAAATCAACAAACTTATACAATTACCTTTGTGCTTGCGCCTTAATAGGGCACAGCTTCCAACGATGATGTCGTCATTAGGGCAATGCCCAAAAAGGATTACATGATACCATACAGCGAGGTCGTTTCACCGTACGAGGCTTGTCCATGTGGTTGTCCAGGGTAATTTAGTGATGGTTTATAGTGGTAAGGATGTTATTCCTCTATTATGTGATGACGTAAGATCGGGTCCTAGAAGAAGCATCATTCGGGAGATGTCTTAGGTTGGGACCATCATGTAAAAGAATGATTAAAAGATTTAATCGAAAACATCGGTTAGTGTCCATACTCATTATGGATAATGCATTAGTGTAGAGGAAATTTATGGGAGACGAACGAGCCTCGTGATGTTGAGAGGGACGGCGATGGTGATGATTCGTCAGCAAAGTCTTGAGGGAGAGTCTAGGTGAGGCGAGTCCCTTGTATTCCTATATGAGGTATTATGTTGGATCAGACAGTTCTCACAGTGCAAACTAGACTATCTCTAACAAGCCCTCTTTTCAATCAGGATCGATGAAACGGATGCCTATAAAATATTTGATACGACACCGTCCTGAAATGGACAGTTCTTTTGGAACAGATCAATCATATATACTTGAGATGAATAATTTGGTGCATTCAAATCGGCTTGTTATGGGACTTGTACTCTCGGTTATTTCCAAATAGTTTATTGGGAGGATATTGGTGTAAGGATGAATGAAATAAACATAGCATTCATACATTGAGCTTGTAAATATTGATCCTCATGGTCTGAGGTACAATATCATTCATCATTTGCATTTATGTTTGTGAAATATATTGTATATATTAGGTGTGTATGTTTGGATGTGATATTCTGTGTAATTTCGCACCGTCAATGAATAATATTCATTATATGTCTTACTCCATTTTCTTTCTGCTTGTCTTCGGTACACGTTCTTGTTCATATGGACCATAATGCAAGGATTCGGAGTTACCGATTCACGATGTCCCAAGAGGGGGCATGGAGGATTGGCGGGGATCGATACACCTACACATGCCCTTGTGCCTTGGATCTGGAGATGGTATGTGATGGCTCCACGATGCGATTTCCATCCCATCATGCGGACTTGGAGGCTTCCTTCGCTTTGCTCGTTCGGAGGTCGGCACCTGCCTTGTCATCTACTCAGTTTGTGACTCCTCATGGACCACCTGCTACATGGCCATCTACGAGGCGTAGGAGTTGGGACGATGTCATCTTTTCCCTACCGTGGAGGAGAATTGCTCGGCGGACTATGCTCGAACCTCAGGCAAATGCGAGAGCGTGTATTAGGCCGTAGAATTCGTCATATGACCCAGATGAGGAGATGGAGGCTGAGGAGGAACTGGAAGTTGAATAGGAGGATTGTGTGGAGTTAATTTACATAGAGGACTCCGCCGAGGTAGTAGACCTCTCCTCTGATTCTGAGATGGATGAGGATCTGAGTGAGTGTTCTAGCACACCCACAGACATTAGAGTTAGCCGCTAGAAGCCATTTCCATTTATGTTTGCTTTTTGAGTAGGGTATATGTGTAGGGTATTTTTGATGTGCTGAATGACTCACTCTATTTTGTATAGTTTCAATTTAGGTGAAGATTCATTCTGCCTTATATTTTGTACTAACGTTTCGCGCTCTTTCAATGAATAATTATTCAAATATATGTTGAGTTATTTATTTTCTGCAATTTATGTTATTTAAAGTGATGTCCCAAAAAGGAAATGAATATAAGGAAAATAATTTTATATTACATTATTCAAAAAAAAATTACCCATTTTTGTACAATATTTATGGAGTAATTTTTTGGGTGTTACACTTTAGATAATACACATTTGAAAAGGTTGTGTGTGATTTGATGTCGAAGATAGAGTTCAAGATTACGAGTGACTCTAGTAAAATATGGATCTTATTTACTATGCAAATGTTCAAGTTGCATAACACCTTTGTTTATGCACAATCTTATTGAGACCATAGAAATTCACGAAAATCGTTTTTTAATTTCAAGTGAGGGATTGTTGGAATTTGTTGAAAGAATGATATTTTGAAGTAAAATGAAAAAACTCACTAGTCTCACTTTGCTTGGAAGAGGAAAGTTGAAAGGCTTTATAAGCATTAAGTTGCGGCCCAACATTCTATTTAATAAAATATTTATTTATTTATTTATTTATTTATTTGGGGCAGTTTGGGCTTGGATTGTGTGTTGACCAAGTCAACACACATGCAACAAGGAAAGAGTTGTTAGAGAGTCGTTGGAGGAGACCTCGGTCAATATGATAGAGTCGTTGGTAATAGAGTCATTGGTAATGGAGTTGTTGGTGAAAGAGTTGTTGTCAAGCTATAAATAGAGGTATTCTTCTCTCATTATAATTTGCACCAAGTTGAAGGCGTTTACCTCTCAACTTCTATGTCTCCCCCTTATATTCTGCCGACGCATTTTCGACAACCTTCTCCCTCTTTCTTTCTGTGGCACTTGAGAATTGGCACATGCAACCAAAGTGGGAATTTCGAGAACTGACACTCGTAGTCATTATTGTGGAAAAAGAATTGGCACGAGTAGTCATACTGTGGGAATTCGTGAATTGGCACTCGTAGTCATTATTGTGGAAAAGGAATTGGCACGAGTAATCATAATGTGTGAATTCGAGAATTGACACTGGTAGCCATCATAGGGACAGCGTGGTTGATAGTCTGTTTGCACAATTTTAGTAGTACCTCGAAACGTTTTAAAGAGAACGATCTGATCTGACTCAGCCAATAACGATTATTTTGTGCCATTTAGAATTGTTGCGAACTACGTTAACAACACTTCATGAAAATATTTAAGTTATCCCTTGTTTGTAAGAATAGTCCACCTTGGTGGTTAAGATCAATTACCCTTTTCCCTTTAGTGCTATTTAGCATGAACAAGAATATGAGAAGGATATGAAGAAAGTTATCAGAATTATCTTTTGTTTCTTTTCTGCAATTAATTTCTTGTCTTCAATACTTACAAAAATATTCCTAACATAATCACTCTCCTGTGAACTTTTCAATTTAATTATAAGGATTTAATATGTATATATTGACAGTGTAAGTAATTTTTATACTGTCAACAAATCTCCACCATTCATTTGTTAGCTAGTATTAACTTTCAAATAAAAGTATTACAAATTAATGGTAGATGATGTGCTGACGGTGTAAAAAAATTTACACTATCAATGCATAGATTTCGAACTCTAATTATAATATGAAGTGTACACATCTCAAAGTTATTTAGCTAAGTTACACTTACTGGTGAGGAAGGAGAACTATCAGTATTTTCTTTGGTACAAGTATTTTATAAGTTTTTTTGTATTATAAGTATCTTATAAGTACATTCACTAACGTAAAATTGTGCTTCACAATGTAATTGCGATTATAATATTATGATTTTGCAAGTCTTTATAGCGACATCATGATCACTGCTATGACTATATTAGTTGCATTTTCCCATACTTTTTCATAATTATGATAAATCTATTATAATTTTAACCATAATTTAAAACACTAATAAAATATAATGTTTTTAGTGTGAAACTGTCTGCATTTTCTGACTGTTTAATTTAAAAAGCAAAAAATATATATATAATCACTAGTGAACAATGATAAGAACCATCCACGTCTTAAAATTCCATGTAGAACAAATGTATGAAATAATGCTTGGTAGTGAGTAAATATCAAATGACTACCATTATTTGTTTAGTTACAGGACTAACCAAATGCTTTGTTGCGAAGGACCATTTCCCAAATCCACAAGATTATTTGGATAAACAACACGTGATGTTGTATGATTTTATTGAAAGCTGAATGGGCCTAATTAAAAATTAAAACATCTATGTTTACCAAAAATAACACCGTTGTTTGAGCTTGGGCTTATGAAAGCTGATTTTAATCAGAAAAGTTGGAGCGCAAGAATCACAATTGTAGCCCACTTAGCCCATTAAATTTTAAGGAGAATCCTGAAGGAATCTCTTATTTTGCACCAATAAATCTCAATTAGTAGCAAATATAGCGTTGAAAACGAATTGAGTCGAATTAGAGCTCAACTCGATTCATCTCGATAATAATTTGTTCGGCTCGGAACCCGACTCGAGTTCAAAATGAGTTATGTTTACAGTTCGATTGAAGTTCGTGAAATGTTTGTTTCGACTCGTTAGCTCAAATTAGTTTGGTTCATCAAAAGTTTGTGAAATGTTTAGTTTAACTATTAGCTCGATTGATTCAGTTCGCTAGTTCAAACGATTATTATTTATTTAACAGATATAAAATTAAAGATACATATACATACATACATATTTATATATACACATTTATACATACATACATATATACACATAAGTTATAAATATAATCGAGTTAACTCGTGAACTTAACTAGTTTAATTGTACTTAACTAAAGTTTGACTTATTTGAATGATGTACCAAATTTATTGATATGAATAAAGAGTCAAGTTTCGAACGAATGTCAAACTAATTCGATTCATTGTTATCAGCCCTAACTTAAAAGGAGTAAAATTGTTTTATATATATCTCCTATTGTTGGTAACAAAGAAAATGGGGATACTGAGTTACAGAACGGTTATCATCTTACTTTTTACTTTGTTAATAATATTTCTTCATTGAAATGCAATAGAAATGGAATGAAAATGTAAAGATATGCATGGTAGCTTAGTATACATAAATAGTTAATTATTCGATTTGCATTAGGTTTATTATTAGTGTAGTGCTTATGTGATATACAGCGTGTCATGATAGTGATCTAGCTTTTGGCTTTTGCTTTATCAAGTAAGGGGCATTTCAATTATGATACTTCTTGTTCTTCTATCATGTATTAAAGTACATCTTGAACTTATTAAACAGCATTGGTCCATTAAGTTTGTTCAAACTTTTGTTTCTTCTTCACATGGGATACCTGATCACTTTTTAGTGTTATGCTATGAGGTATGCAATTTCAATGATCAATGTTATTAAAGGATTTGTAATTCGAATATAACCCTAAAACGGGTGGATGTCATATCTAGTATAGAAGAGTTCAATATTAAATACGGATATTAATATGTGTACCAAAATTTTGTTAAATATCATAAATTTCTCATTTTCCTCATCATATTTCAGTACTAGAGAAGATCTTAATTCCCATAAAAATAATTGTTTAGACAAAAAATGCTAAGAACTTTAAAATGATAAATGAATCAAGAAATGGTATAGAAAAAGCTAGCAAGTGCAAAATTATCATCCTCACCACCAAATATAGTTACTCTAGAATAAGCATATTTTCTTGAAAACAATGTGTAAGAAATAAATGTGAATTGCCTTGTCTTATTGTTGGACGGAGAAAGACACTAATCCACATGGAATCATGAAGCCTAGCAAAAAAAAGATAAAGGAAAATAAAATAAAATAAACTATGTATTGGGAAGTGTAATTTTCATTAGGGAAAGGATAATTTTTTGTCCAAGCATATGAGTTGTATTCATTGCTCATTGACCACATCTAAAACCCATTTCCCAAAATCTCACACTTTCATTTTCATTGGTACAGTACCATTCAATTTTGGTGGTTTTTCATTTCATGGGAATTGAATTATGATAGTGAAGTTACTTGATGCTATTGAATATGGAAGTGCTAAAGATAAAAATGAAAGATAGAAAAAGAATCAAGTACTCTTGGCTTTATTTAATAGGGGGACCAAACCCCACAAAAGAGTGCATGCATTTCCTCTAAAATCCACTCCCTCTAACCTAACGGTCAAATTTTCATGTTGGCCTTAGATAGATATAGAGCTACCCTCTTTTCAAGTATCATGAGCACAATTAAGGTATGTTTCCAATACAAGAAATAATGATAGCTCAACTAGGAGACCAATTTCACCAAACACCTTTACATCAAAAAAAATTATATCTCATTATTCGAAACAACTTTTTCGCTTGTGATATTAAGACTGCATATATCTACTAGATGACAGTCTCGTGCATTGAGTTATTTTTTTTATATTTATCTTCCCTAGAGTTTGTCATAGTACAACTAAAACAAAAATTAACTAATAAAACTTTGAAAAATATAAAGAAAAAGAAAGTGTTCTTTGAGTTCCACTTTGTCACGCAGAAGATCCTCCTTCTTTAATTATCAACCTTTGTTGTTTTCCTTCTCTCTCACACTGACTGAGAGATGTAAGAGATTGAGGCTTGACATGTTCAAAGATTGGTTTTATATGCTTGTATTGTGGAGGTGAATAATGAGATTCCCAAATAACACAAAGGAAGAGAGAGAATATGAGATTCTCATATATAATGTGAAAATTGGAAGGTGTGGAGATCACATGTAGAATAACAAAAACTTTAGGTTGAATGGAGAAAAGAGAGAAAAAGGTATATATTAAAGAAACCATTTCCTTAAGTCAAGATGCAAATGATATGCCCTTATAAGAGGGGCTAGCACAAAGACACATGATCCTCTAATATTTATCATCTACTAAAGTAATTAATGAAAATGTAGTGGTTTCATGACCCTTCTTTTTTTCCTAACTTTGGGTCACTTTTTTCCTTTTTTTCTTCCTTCTTTTTGGTATTCAATTAGTTGGTAGTTAAATTAGAGTAGGGCCAATGTGGTTGGAGCATATATTGCAATAATGAAGGTAGGATATGATGTTGGTTAAGTTATTATGGATTCTAGTTGATTGTGAATTCAAATTTTAATATCAGATAAAGAATTAACATCTATTATACCAAAAGAGTGGCACTTCATGTAATATTTTATTTGATTGGTCGGAAAATATTACTTTAATAATGAAGTATTTTTTTGACCAATCAAAGAAAGTGATACTTAAAATGACATTTTCTTCAACAGAAAATGTGCTCATATCATTTACTATTCATTTGTATTATATATTTTTTGAAGAATTAACTATGAGTAAACATAAATGATAAATAATATAATATCGGTGTATAAAACTTATATATTATTGAGACATTAATTTTTTTTTTATACATTATTAAGGTGAGAATCATATTAATGGTTAACATTTCATTAAGTTCTTATTGCTCATATGGAATCCAACTCATCTACTAATTTTTTAAAGATTTCGAGAAAAAAAGTTTGAAAAAAATTGAATATGGAGAAATATGAAGAAAGATAAGAAGGTGGAATCAATTTAACAACTACTTCTCATCTACTACTCGGCTAAGACACAATTCTTTGTCTAACCCATCACATTTTTAAAGTGATAAGCTTGGCAATTGCTTAACCTCAAATTTCTTTGGCTAATTGATTGAGTGACTTGAACATGCTCACATTTTCAATCTTATTTAATGCATATGCTCGTACTTAAAAAAAGTGTAATATTTACACACTTTACAATGTATAAATTTATAAACATTTAATACATCATTTACTATTTATTTGAATTTCTTTTATTTATGATGGGATAATAATTTAAAATAAATGGTCAATAATAATACATTGATAGTACAAAAACTCTTATAAATTTTTTCCTCCAAAATAAAAGTATAGTTTTCAAATCACGTGAAAAGATGGCCCTCCACATGCAATAATAATAGTAATTTCCTTTTTTCTGCCATGATCCTGATGTAATAGTACACGTTACTTCATCACCAAGTCCCATTCATTTCCATCACTCATAATAATATAACCAAATTAATGTCCCAAGCTTTTCGTGAAAACCCATTTCTAATCTGACATTAATGCCAAATTTGAAGTCACATTAAGGGATCGGGATTATCGAGAACAAGAAAATCAAATCAAAGGCTATTTGCAAGACATTAATTATGATTTTGTTTCATTGTTTGTACGGCTTGCCTGCCTCATGCATCTTACCTTTAGTAATAGTTTGTTATAAATTTAGATTAACAAGTGCTCCAACAAATTATTCAAGGAATAAGATATAAAATAATTAAGTTCAAAACTTTGTGACGGAGGTAAGTAAGACTCAATCTTACTCACTCAGGTCAAATTTTATTAGGTTTATGATCGAATTTAAGTTCAAAAATTAGATTTGATCAATATTTATGGTCAAAAAATAAATAAACATGGCCTAACTCAACTCATGTCATGCTAACTCATTCGTCATTTTTGTATGTGTCTGTTCAATTATATACTGAATTTGACCCAAAATATCAATGATTCTATATTTTTTCGTCAAAAACACATATATCTAAATAATTGATAAAATATCTACATATTTATCATTTCATATGTCATATTACATATTCATAATAATAAATAATATTAACAAGACTTTATCTGAAAGAATATATATTATATTTAATGAGATTTAAGTCAGATTCAAATCCAAAAGCTGACCTGACCAATATTTGGGATCAATTTAATCATTAGATTTATGTTCTAGTTATGATTCAGAAAAATAATCTAACTACATTTACATTTAGGATAGGATAAGGGCGATGGTTACCCTTGTGACTGCATAATCATAGTTTATATTCTTTTATACTCGGAAAAAATAAGCCTCCTCAATTGATCAGTAATGTGCTAATTAACTTGCATATAAAACTAACAACCAACTAGGAGAATTCTTGGTTGGCACCGCCATCAAGTTCATTTTGCTTTATAGTTTTAAATTTTTGTTCATGGGTGATATCATGATAATTTTGGAGTTAAATTAATTTTGTGTACACTCCCTTCGATAACATTTGTATAAGAAACTCATGTATTTGTCATTTTGTCTCTTTAAAGCAAGCTAGCATTCTAGGATTAGATATGAGAACAAATATAAAATTGGAAGTAAGAAAAAAATACAACAACATTGCGTGGTCTTATTTTGTTTGAGGTTATTATAAGCAGTAAATTAAATACAATTGCAACCCTTCCTTGTCCTCGTGGGACCCATGAAAACAAATAATAATTACAATAATAGCATGAATATAGATACTCAATCCCAAATCTTATCTCATACATGTTATTATATGTGATTGAAAATATTTTATGTCAATTAAAAAGTTATTATTTTATTTCATTATCATTAATGTGAAATAGCGTATGAAACATCATTTGAGACAATAAATATATATTCTAAGTAAATATGCAAATCAACTTTCTAGAAAAGCTATATCTCCATATATGTGGTGTTGTGATGATAATGTCCCAGTAATGTGAAAAAAATCTAACTAATTAAGGTGTTTATACAACTAAACGGCACCAACATATGTGTGCTTAATTAATGAGAATGCACATCTATAATTTAAAACAATATCTCAAAGTGGCCACAAAGTAGTTAGTATATTTAGTTCAGACGTTGAGATGAGGAGGAATAATCACTTTAGAATTTTAAGTTTATTATATTGATCAATACATTGGTTTCTTTTCCTTTTCGTAATATGACACATAAGAATGATTATTGTCAAAGTATTAATATTTTCTTTTAAGATAATTACGAAAGTCATTATGCCATGCTTTCCGTCTTAATTAGTACAAGAGATTGAATATGATACTGAGATTTATATGTATGTTAAAAATAAAATAAAACATTTCTTTAAGGAAGAGTTTTCTCTTAAGTAGAATAGTTTCTACCTATGAAGATACCATGAGAAAAATATTCTTTATCATCATATATATTCTATTTTACACCATTAGCATATAATTTATTTTCACTTAAGTTAATATGACTTTTGACATAATTTGTGTTCTGAAAATATTTTTTTGAAACAACATTTATCAAGAGAGATAACAATGTAATAAAAATGAATTAATTCCTATCAAATAAAGTTGACAACATATGTTATTTTATAAAATCACATATCTTAAAAAAAGACTTACACATATCAACTCTAATATTTCAATGAATTTGTCTAAATATATTATTTATCTTTATTTTTTTCACACAAACAAAGGTTTAAGAGAAAGTACACATGTTTTTCCCCTTTCTAGACAAACCTTAGCACCTCGTTTATTATCTCTTTTATAGCTCAACTTGCTTTGGAATATTTGCTAGGCAAGCCTTAACGTGCTTACACAAGGATCGAGTTGCTAATGGCAACTGTGATTTATTTAATACTTGTTGATTCTTGGTTTATCTAAAAATATTTAAATATAACCCATTGAATATAATGATCTGAAAATTCAATTTGAATATCATTACTTTAAGAAGAACATCTATTGTAAATAAATCCGGTGTATACGTAAACACATGCATGGGAAAGTGATAACATAATATACGCAACCATGGATTCAACGCATTCATGTCTATCCATGATTTGAAAATATGTTATGAATAGGTGGGTATGGACAAAATGTGAGATAATAGAATATATCATATTATCATGTATCAAACCTTGGCCATTTGGATTTAATTATTATACCTTACTAGAAATACAGAATTTTATTCCCTGCATTCAAAATCAAGAAAGGAAATACGGACGACGTGACAAATTTAATATCTTCATATAATCAACATTAATTACTAGTTGTAAATGCATCCTTATTTTGCTTATACAGAATATAAGAAAAGGTGTTTGCACCCAAAATAATTATGAGCAAACATGTACCATGGCTACCTATTTTGCTTATGGGAAATGGTATCATACTTCTCTTTTTAGAGTTAGAAGCAAAAGAAAATGAAATAGATTGAAGGATTAAGAAAATAAAATAGATTGAATATAAAATTTAGATGAAGATACTATACTAATGATAATGTTATAATAATTTTTATTTAAAAATATAATTAACAATAATATATAATTTTACTAAAAATATTTAAGTATTTTTATATTTTATCTCTATAAAATCCTAAATTGTGGGACTATAAAGATATTTACATTAAGCCCAAACAATGCCAGATTTTCTAAAGCCATTATTTTTCTTCCCATCTAAAGTTACACTCCCATACAAAACATAAAGCTATGAAAATACAATTAGTTTTTTTATTTTAAATGTAGTAAAAATAGAAGGTGTTAAAAGAGATTGCATTAAAAACAGTAAAAGATATGGAGAAAAGTGGAAAGTGAGAAGCAACGTTTCCCATGCTATAATAATATGACTCAACTAACAACCTGTAGTTCAGTAAAAGCAAAGGAAAGTGCGAAAAAGTCCTCCACTTCAAACGGTACAATGTACCCTTCCTCCATCTTCTCTGGGACCCTCGCCTTGTACTGTTCCCCATAACCTTGCTACACACGTGTTTCCCTAACCTTTGTGGGCCCACCGTAATCACCATTTTTAATTTTATTTTATCATAGTGCATTACTTATCACAAGACTTTTTTTTAATAAATGAAACAGGTTTAAAATTAAAAAAATATATTTATGTATTACATTTTTTTGACTAATAGTATTTCAATATCATATGTATATATAAGGAATTAATTATTTTAAGGTGTAATTAAGGTAAACAAAAGATGGTATATTGTGGAGACAAGTCCAAATAATATATGAGTCGATACCTCTTTATTATTTTTGGTTCGTTACGATATAGTATAAGAGCAATTTAAACAATATATTTTTAGAATTGTTGATGTATTTTATAACAGAAAATAATAAAGATACATTTATTTGTATATTATTTGAATATTTCTTCACAATATACCATATTTTGTTTAACATAATTGCATTTATCACATTTTTTTACTTTAAAATATTATACTTATTTATCAAAACTAGGGTTGGACAATGTAATGAAAATATAAAAACTATGAGATGTTTGTGTAGATGTAGAAAAGTGAGGGACAATTTATATAATTTCACTAAAACTCAAGGAGTGTCAGTGTAATTAACTCTATACATTACTCCTGAAAAAAATGAGATATATCCATTAATTTTCTAAACAAATAAAGACTTTCTCTTATATTTAACTAGTTTCAAACATTTTCATAAATATGTAATTAATTTCTTCAATTATTATTTTTAAATAATTATAATTACTATTTAAAATGTAGTATATCAAAAATTAAGTGACATTAAAATTTTAAAAATACTTAAATTTGATATTTTTTATAATTGAGAGCAAAAAGTGAATATATAAGACTAATTCTAAATGTTATATAACCCTAACTTATTTAAAATAGAATCTAATAGTTATACATTATTGTTAATGTAATGATATACTCATATTTAATAGATTATTAATTATATATTATCTTTTAAGAGTAAACAATAATTAAATATAAATAATATACAAAAAAAATAGTATTGGTGGATACGTTTTTTTTTGTTTAAAAGATAAAATATGAACAAGCATATGTCCAATTCGACCTCAATGAAAAAATAGTATCAACATTAAAAATGTTCAAAAAAAATGCAAAATGTAAAATGTAAATACGTGGCACTTTACCATCTCTCGACCTTTTAACTATTTAACTATTGGTTAAAGGAAAAAGTAATGCATGTCTAGTTACGATAACAACGGATTGATATTACTGAATTGGCCTTAACTACTGCATACCGCATCAAATCTCTCTGTTCTATGATTAGACAACAAATAGATCTCACACTAAAACAAACACTATCTTCAGTATTTCATATTCCTTTTTGGGTCTTAGTTGTTTTAGTTTATTTTAAAATCATGTAATAATCAAAAGAGGTATTTTTTTGTTATAAACCAAGCTATCACTCTTAGTGGAACTAATTTTTTTCATTGTATGTGATAATTTAACTTTTGACTTTTTTTTTGCTTGTTAAATACTTTATATTATTACATCAACATTGTATTCATATTCAAATAGAGATATATTATCTTAAATCATATATCATATATTATTACATACCAATAATAATAATGGTAAACATTTAATTTTTAATCTATACGACATGTTTTTTATTTGGTTAAGGACAATAACAATATTTATGAAAGAACATATCTATCTTCTCATAATAATGATGTGTGGACCAAAGGAACCCCTAAATAAAACCCACCACACAACAATGCCACCTCTATTTGCATCCATTTTCTCCCCACAAATCCTTCTATCTCTTCTTAGCTCTCTCTCAAACCACCAAGTTCTCTCTATTCTCTTCAAATCCACGCTAAAAACGCGTTACAAAGAGAGAAGAAGGGTCATAAATATATATATCTCAAGAAATAATAACTTACACCACAACAAACAACAAAGCAACACAAATATCATTTTCTTCTTTCATTTCATTTGTGTGTTCATTATTAACATGGCCGTTGAGGCTCACCATCTCAACCTCTTATCTCCTCAACTCATAAACATCAATAGGTAAGTACTAATTATCTCTCACTTTATAAATCCTTCATTATCTATTCTTCTCTATTTCACATTTTTAAGTAACTTTTGTTATTTGTTATATGAATCTTTGCAGAGAAATGATGAACCCTATTGATACAAATATCAATCTTTACAACACAACCCAAATTAATTACCCTTCAGTACTTCCATTATCCGGCACCACAACAACCACCGAGAATGTTTTCCGGCCACCGTACAATACCTTAATAGGTGCTAATTCTTTCCCTCAGAAAACAACCATGAAATCTGATAGCAGCCTCACCTATAATGTTCCTTTATCAAGAAAACGTTCAAGGGAAAACTCTAATATTATCAACTATCCTTACTCTTCTTACACCACAACAACCCAAAATCACAAAAAGAGTAATTGTAGCTCTTTCTCATTCCTTGGTGAAGATCTTTCTCTCCATTTCCAGCAACAACAACTTGATATCAATAACATCATTGCTGAACGAGTAAGTGCAATCAATAATCAATCATCATTAATTTCTTCAAAATAATGTTCTGTTACAGCTGTGGAACAAAAATTTCTTGTCCTGAAATGTTAAATTCTGTCTCGTTTCAATGAAAATAAGTTATTTTAATAAATAAAAATTAAACATTCATTATTATTATTAATTCTACTTCATTATTATCAACTCGAGACATGTTTTGTGATATATTTGTTTAGAGGTACATGTTTGATCAGATAGATATTGTTCCAAATTTTGTCTCAACTCAATGATAATGAAGCAATGAAGCAAAAATAACAATAATAATGAATGTTTAATTTTTTCTATTGAGATGACTTGTTTTCATTGCAAAACAATATTTAATTTCTTAGTGTACTAGACATAATATGCACTTGTATCTTTTAGATATGATGTGATTACAATTTTATCCTAATGTCTTTTGTTAAATTTTTTTCCTTCTAAATTCTAATATCTTTTGTTCTATGTTTGGTGCAGTTGGAGAAAGTAAGGATTGAGATAGAGGAAAAAAGAAAGGGGCAATTAAGGAAATTTATGGAAGCAATTGAAGTTGGTGTAATGAAAAGACTAAAAACAAAGGAAGATGAGATAGAGAAAATTGGAAAACTCAATTGGGCATTAGAAGAAAAAATCAAGTCTCTTTGCATAGAGAATCAAATATGGCGTAATTTAGCGCAAACCAATGAAGCCACAGCCAATGCTCTGCGTAACGAATTGGAACAAGTCCTCATCCACCGTGCTGGCGGAGATGAAAATGAAACCACCGTGTGCCCTGGCGGCGCAGCAGCGGCGCTTATGGACGACGCAAGTTCATGTTGTGGTAGCACTGACGGTGATAACAAGAAAAAAGATAGTGAAGGAGTGTGGCGCACGATAATGGGATGCGCCGGGATGAAGGATAAGGAAGGTAGTGGTAAGGGTATAATTGGAAAAAATGATGATAATATGAGATTGTGCAAGAATTGTGGGAAAGAAGAATCGTGTGTGCTTATCTTGCCATGTAGGCATTTGTGTTTGTGTAATATTTGTGGTTCTAGTCTTCATAATTGTCCCATTTGTAAATCCTTTAAGAATGCTAGTGTTCATATTAACATGTCCTAGATTTGGGAAAAAATATAGGACCTTACCCTATAAACAATTTTTCAATGAATGAAGAGGGTAAAAAAAAAGAAAGGAAATAATGTTCCATTTTGATGCAAATTTTCTTCATTTTCTTGTCCATATCTTATTTTTTGTAAAGATATACGTAGTACATAGTGATTTCATCTAAAGCTTAATATTAGAGATTGGCTTTGCATTGTGCCAAAATTTTCACAGGTTCACTGCTTCAGCAATTTTAGGTGTTTATTTAGGGTCATTTTGTTAGTGAGTATTCTTGGTTAGGAAACTTTTACCAATGCCATTTTTTAAAATTAATTTATGAATTAACAGGCGTCAAAATATATGCTTGTATTGATTTTTATTGCTAAGAATAAATATTGACCACAGTTACTATTTTGTGAAGGAAAAAATTCTTACTCCCAACAATGATCTTATAAGTTGAATGAAAAAATCCAATTTTATCCTGAAATTTGGGATGCTTTAGTTAGTGTCAGGAATCAATCATCTCCTCTAGATTTGTCATACATAACTTGAGTTTTTGTTATTAGTATCTGGAGACAATTAAAGGATATAGAGTAGAGTGTTTGGTGAGGAATATTGTATATTTTACTTTGCTTATACGAGTGGAGACAATTAAAGTCAGTTTATTTGATAAAAAATAGAGAGGATTTTGACAAACATTTGGGATTATAAGCTCTAATTTTAGATGTGACTTATGACTTATAATCATTTGGTTTTAGACTTTCACATTATTAGCCTTCGGCCATCATATCTCAAGCTGCAAGTGATTATTCAACATTATGCTAGTTTCTTATTCTATGAACACATCGGCTGTCCCAAATTTTGTATCATTTCATTTACCATCACTTTTGATTAGTTAAGAAAAAATTATTTAACTTCAAATTATGTTTTAATAGATAATGAACTAATCCTTTTCAATCCTTTTAATAAATGTGACTAAGAGAATCTAGATATATATTTAAAAACTAAATGAACAAAAATAAAGTGTATAACAGTTGGGAGGTGTGACACTGAGGAAGAAAAGGTAAAGGTGAAAGAAAAACAACAGAGGTTGGGGGTTGTGGGACCCATGCGCATCTACCCGACAGTTCCCTTAACAGAGAAACTTGTTAAGACAATAAGACCAACAGATACGGCATAGAAAAATATCCGTGTGCGTGTGGTATACGCGCCAAAAGGGTCAACGAAGTGGGGGAAGAGTAGAAAGTGACATGTATGCAGCAAAAACTGACACGTAGGACGCGCGCAAATGTCGCTGTTATTATTTATGAAGAGTGCCTGCAACGGCCATTTCCTTTTCTTATTATTAAAAGACCTCACACTTTCGACAAAAGGCCAATGCAAAAACCAACATCATAACCTGTGGTTCCCAACACCCCGCCAAAAAATTAGTACAACTTTCTTTATCCTAAGTAATATATATAAAAAAATAAAGTATGAGTTGTTTTTTAAGCCCTCTAAAATCTTGACATGCATTTTATTTAATTAATTTTTATAAAAATTTAAAATTAAATAAAAAAGTACATATGTTATATGTTTATTGGCTAAAAAAAATAAATTATTTTCTCATATAAAAAGATATTTTATTATATATATATAAATCAACGAATTGAACAAGTTCAATTCTAGATAATAATATTTATTTGGAGATAATAAATATTGTTACATAATCTGATAGTGATTAGTTCACTATTTATTGTAAGAAAGATGTCATAAAAAATAATTATATATATTATCTTACAAATCATTCTATACCAAGAAATGACATATATTATCTATAAGCAAACCATTAATAAATAAAATATGATTTTATGAAACATGTTACTGTAGGAAAATTTACCCGAGTTTACCTATTAAATATTTAAATGTCAATGTAATAATTGAATATAAATAATGGATTGTAAAAAAAATTCTACTTTTGTATACATACATATATTATTTTTTAGTTTAAAATCTAATATTGTTAGTATAAAATTTTATATTGTCAATATACTATTCCTACTTATTCATATTTTTTTTTGTTAGAAAATGAATAGTAATTTAATATGCCAATAATTGATGATTTGAGGAGAGTGTAAAAGTCAGTCACAATATACATATTAAATACATTACTTTTCTAGACTATATACAACTCATGTAGTAGTTTATTGTTTCTTGGGAAGAGAAATATCCTAGGAAAAAGTGTTGGAAACCTGCCACAGTTATTGTGATGATGGTGTTGAATGCCGTATATGGCGTGCAGCAGACGACGGCGTTTTGTGTTGCTGATGCGTGATTTTGCATTTTTTAAGGATAAAAACAAAAAAAGTGGTTCTAATTCTGGAGGCGGTGCAGGTAGAAATTAATAGATTACGATCGTTTTGGGGAGTGAGAAAGAAAAGCAGTGACTGAATGTGGCGTGTAGTACGTGACTTACTATGAGACCCATTTTCTCTCACGTCACTGTCAAATAGGGACTAGTCCAATGAGTACCCAAAATCCAATTATATGTCCTATCACATTCTATAATTAAGGAAGTAATTACTTCAAGATGTATAGTTGATCTTCTTGATAAGTGTTGCACTTTAGAATTAAAATCCTTGTCTTTTTGCTATCTAGCTAGAGATTTACACTATGTGTTAAAATATATTACATCATATAAATAATAGTGTATGAGAGTTCGTATGATTGAGTTAGTTTTAACTTTTTAAGAATAAAATGGTTAGTTGTGGTTAGTTAGTTTTAACCAACCATAATGAATAAAATGATTGTATTTTTCTTCATTGAAGAATCATATTATGATCAAGATTAAGATCTATTTTTCTCTATTTCATTCATTATGGTTGGTTAAGCTTCTATCAAGACAGATGGTTAAACTTTAGATGAAGTTGCTTCTGCCTATGGTGGTTAAGTACTAATCTTGTTTCACATTTTGATTTCAAGACTGAGAGATGAATATCCGTTCACCAGCAAGAGGATGTACTAGAGTATGTGATCGTATTCAATACATTCATTTCAAGCTTGGAATGCATGATATATTCTAGCTTGAGGGGACTGTTGAAATATTTTGGTATTTGGTTGATATTGTATTAGGCTGGTTATACTTAGAGTTCGTTTTAGTATTTTTAGATAGTTAAGTTTTGTTTTCCATCTATAAATAGTTTACTTTCATTGTAAGCTATCATTGACTCATTTCATTCAATTTTGTAATGAGAATTCAATCATTCAATGAGAATATTATCATTCTTTGTTTCTCATTCTTCTTTCTTTAAGTTTTTTCATATACTTCTTGATTCATCAAGAAGCTTTCTTTTTCATGGCTCTAACCAAACTCTAACACTATGTTTGGTTGTACAGAAAACAAGAGGAAAGAAAAGAGAAAAAAAGAAAAGTGGTGGAAAATTTCATTTCCACCCTTTAGTTCCAAAATTAAATAGGGAGGAAAGAAAAAATATGCATGGGTCCCACAAAAAACTTTTCCTCCCTAAGTTGGGAAGAAAATAAAGGAAGGAAGGAAAACCAACAAAAATTCAAAATTTGTCCTTCATCATGAATTGAAAAAACAATAATCTAGGTGAAAATAATTAAAATTTAGTAAATTTCTTTGTTTATATTCATTTTTATGTGAAATTAGTTAACTTAATTTTATTTTTGTTGTTTTTGAACTCACAAATAAATAGTAATTATGTATGCTAAAAAAGATGAAGTGAAAAGAAAAAAGAAATATCATTACTTAAAATTATCAACAAAGTAACAAATAATAAATAAATTAGAAAAACAAAATACAAATATGTAGAAGTGAGATGATTAAAAATATATAAGTGATTGCCGAATATCAATTATATTTTCTTCTAGACACACTATTGTAAAAAGATGTATGTAAAATGTTAATGATTTTCTTTGAATTTTATAAACAAATATTGTTACTGAGCTTAGATTATATGTTACTTAAAAAATATTAATTAATATTATTACAAAAAAATTATTTAGTTATGTAATTTAAAAATTATATATCTATATAATTAATAATTATGACACTTATGTCATTTTCAATATATTATATATAAATGTGTTTTTCTTTCCTCTTACTTTCCTTCCATTTTTAATCATACCAAACAATAGAATTATTATCTCATTTTTTACTACTTTTCTTTCATACAATTATCTTTCCTTCCACTTTTTTCCTTATACTTTCATTCCAAAACCAAACATAGCCTTAGACTATGTTTGGTTGGAGTGAAAAGAGGAGAAAAGAAAGTAAGAGGAATGAAAAAAGAAGGGAAAAATCTTTTTCAATGTTTGATTGCAAGGAAAAGAAGGAAGTAAAGAAAAAATGGTGAGACTCATGCCATTATATTTTCTCTGAGGGAAAACAAATATAAAAATTAGATCAGGATTGGTTGTCCCAAAGTATGTCCGAAATTATGTTCTAAACCAATGACGATGAAGGAAAAATAAAAAATAATGAATATTTAATTTTTTTAATTGACATGTGATATTTTCATTGGTTTATGACGTGACTTGGAACATACTTTGAGTGGTGTAAAGTCCTGCTAGATCAATAAAAAAACAAAAATGTCATAGACTTGATTCTTGGGTTATACACTTATTGAGAGAAACAACCACATATCACGAAATATATTAGTTTCTTACTGAAAGAGTGATGAAATACTCTTAATAGTATAAATAAAGTATCTTTATTAATAATAATTATATTATTTTCTTTTCACTTTCTTTTTATTTTCTATTATTCCAAACAACTAAAAAATCACTATACTTTCTTCTTTCAAGTTTTCTTTCCTTAACTTTTATTCTCTAAACCAAACACAATGTTAACTAGATATTTCATTATTAGACCAACATATTATTGGTATGTTTTCTTCACTTTGATTCAAGTCACTAGCAACAACAATGAGGTTGGGTTTGTGCTGAACCAACCATGAACCCAAAATTCAAAACATGAGCCAAATTTAGTGGAGTTGAAAACAATGATGTCATTCTTGAATTCATCGGGTTTCGGGTAATCCTAATTTGGTGAGAACCTACACGATATATATATATATATCATATGTATTTACATGTGTTTTGTGATTTTACATATATTAATTAGGTTCAGCATAAAATGTTAACCGTATCAAACTTGATCCCGAAAGTTAAAGTTGGTTAAATCTAAACCTAAATCTAATTACGTCGAATTTTTCCTATTAAATTTGGGATTGGTTCGAAGAGATGCACACAAATTTAGTTTTGATTATAATCCCCAGATTCAACTTAATAAGCTACTCGCAACATCATGTGGAATTATATACCTCCTGGTTTAATTATATTCAAAGCATCTTTTCTTTAAAATATTATAACATTTATTATAAGAATAATAATATAAAATTTAATGTAATCGTGGTTGGGTAGATATGTTGTCCTTTAACTAATTATTGGAGTAGTACAAAGTACCTGATCATGCAGTTGAGATTTCACAGCACGCGGTTAAAAATGGCAACCCCACTTCACTGCTATTATTATTACTCCGTATGTTTTACTAGCTTTCTGTAATTGATTGTCTGATCTATTGGACTGTTTTTACACTTTTCTAAAGGGGAAAAACAATAGTAATAAAAGGAAATTAAATATGTGATTATGAGTTGAAGTGCATGTGACGAGCACGTGACTGGTCAATTATTTGTTGTAGTTTTGTTTGTCGTCTTTGTAAAAATGTGTAACCTCTAATTATTAAAGTGTAACAAAATCTTCTCCATTATAGAAGAGAAAAATTCATATTTTCATATATTAAATCTTGTCATAAATAAAAAACAAATGTTATTATAGTTTATTTTTTAGAATACATATTTCTTTGTTATTGGAAAAAAGTCGTAGTCAATTGAAGTTAATAACATGTAGTGATGGATGTTGGAAATTTTTCATTAATAATTCTTAGATAGAATGCGGAAATCCTAATGATCATGACTTTACTCCTATAACATAATGTTTATGCCCATACATAAACCCAAATGGAATAACCATGATCCAGACCGAAGAAACCTCAATTGTTTTCATGGTGAAGAAGAAGAGCATACATTGATTAGCCTTTTGGAATCTCAAATGTATGTGAGTGTGATGATCTTCTAGATGTTAGAGTGCTTGATGGTTTTCCTTTTTGCTTCTCTAGAGGGGAATGAGAATGCCAAAGAGAGTGTGATGCTATATGTGATTTTGAATTGTGTCTTGTTGCCTCATGGACAACTCATCTTTAGCACACCTTTGTTCTCCTCATCCACTCAATCAAACCTGTTGCTGTACAAATGGGGACCATAACCCGTAAAATTAACCGAAGCGGTTACTAGTTAAGTTGCAATAGTTCTAATTCAGCCCTCCATCAAATCATAAATTGTCTGAATTTATCTAAACCTATAATATTTAATGTCACATATGCCCTTAGGCACCAAATTAATTATTGAAGATCATTTTATATTTTTCGCTAATTAAATAATGCTCATAACACAATTATAGAATTATATTTATGACCCACAAATTGTCAGAAATTCTAACAATGGATTCATAAACAAAATGTCTATCAATTTAAATAACATAAATTCATTTTATATAATTAGGTGTATAAAAATATTAAGATAATGTATACAAATATTTTTTGGATATGCATATACAGTTATACACCATGATCTACAAGTTGCCGAGGTAGGCATGCGCTTGCTTTTATAAGGAATCCAATTTTGAGAAAAAGATTTATGTTTATATTTAATTGTGAAACATGTCACTAATAAATAGTACACCTAAAAATTGTGAAACTAAAAAAAATACAGTTGAAATATAATAAAATGCTATTCCTACAAATTAAAAATAAATATAACCGAGCTAGGGAAGACAATAGGTACCGGATCTATTTGTATCTAAAAAAATACTCAAAAGAGTCAAGTTTGGGTCCTTATTTTTAGACCATAAGTAATTGAGACCCAAGATTTTAAGACTCATTGTTGGATGAATCTAAGTCCAAACAATGATATACCGAGACTCATATGTAATCAGATCCGGTATTTCATCTTATATATATATATAGTTACTTCATAATCTTATATTATTAATTCATAAATGTGATTATTATGCTATCATGTTATATTGTTAAGTAATAATGTGATGTTTTGACATTAATTGATATGTATAATCCAATATTTTGTTGATTGAATAATTCTTACTAAATCAATTTTACATCATAAAGTTGAAATAGTCAATTTAAAATGTGTTCAAAAGTTAAAATATATTTTATATTTTTCTCTCTTGTTAATTACCTAAATAATATATAAGATTATATGAAGTAAACACATAATCACAAATAATGCACTACTTGAATCCATCTATAATCATTGTGATCCTTACATGTTGGAGATCACAAATATCTACATTATCGTCTGCATGCACAAAATTATTGGGCAAGTTATTAAGTTTCAAAATTATGCCAACAATAGAATGATGTCTTTCATTGAACGTGTGAAGTAGGTTATCTTCATGATGAAAAACGACAACGATTTTTCAATTGAATTTTTGATTTATTATATAAATGAACAATAGTTCAAGCATGTTAGATGACGAAAATGATAGATGGATATTGATAATTCAAGAACATAAGGTGATTAAAAGAGGTGAGTGTCGTGTGGGTTTTGGTGGCAAGAACAAGTCAATACTAGCAATGAGTCACTATTGATAACAAATTTAATTTGTTTAATAAGAAAACTATAAAATAACTAACTCTAAAATGCATAATGTGAATATTATAACCTCAGCATGGTTGGGAAATATTTAAAAATATTTTGTGATTTTCATTTATGACAGGCTGAAAGGAAAGCTTATCTGAAATAAATAAATTGGAAAAAACTATATATATATATATTAAAAAGGGTTGATTAATTAAATAAAGAAATATAAAATGCAGGAAATTTATTCTATAATTAATTGAATATGATCTGGTTACTTACAAATGTTCCTTACGAATCAGATTGACCATATCATAAATAATTATATGATGCTTCAATTCTCAATAATGGTTTAAGGACCAATTCTCAAAGACTACATATTACCATAGATATTTACCAAATCAACCCACTTAAGTCTTGAAGAAACTTTTTTCAAAAGAAGAAACCCAATTAGTATAATCTTTATATTTTAAAAGATATTAATGTTCGTGAGATGCCTTTGAGTTTGGTGAGATAAAAACTAAAAACACCAACAAAAAAAGTTATTCAACTATATATTCTTATTCTAATTTGAAACAATTTAATGGCACCACGTCTAGCTAATACCAAAGTTTTAATCAACAACCTCTCATATTTGTCATTATGTGAGTAATTTGACTTCCAATCAATCTACATTTTTTCAAAATAAACTTTTGATATTGGGATCTTTACATCAACAACCATGTAATTAGAAATAGTCATAAAAAAGATATAGAATACCCTAGTTATATAATTGTAAAATTATTTAGATGATTAGTACATCATAATCTTTTATGTGTATTAGTTTTATTTAAAATAATAATTATTGTATGAATCGTGAATAACATTGACAATATATAAATTATTTTCTCATTATCTTATGGAAAAACATACAATTAGCAATGATGACTGTATTATATAGGTAATGTTTTTCAATTACATCAGTTTAACATTGCTAGAATATCTAATAACCTAAAGTTAAGTTGAATGATATTATCTACCTTAAATTATAAATCTAGACTCACTTTTATTATGAACAAATAATTTATCACTCGAATATCAAATTAGAACAATTTCTGTATTAGGTTTAACCGGTTTAACTTGTTAAATCGTTCAGTCGGACCGAGTGATTTTATATATAAATTTTCATTTTTATCTATAAATATATAGTTATATATAAATACAAAATTTTATATAATTAATAATTATATTGAAATAACATATTTCTATCATTTTTGGACCAGATTAAAACAAAAGATTAGAGCAATGTTCTATTTTATAAAATTTTAAGTGATCCATCTGATTTACTTTCCGAGTTATTCTAATTCAACCGGACTTAATATGGTTGAACCGAAATTTTTCGGTTCAAAGTAATCAAAATTCTCATTCTATTAAGACTACAAACCAAAGCTGTTTTCAAGTCCAATTAACGTCGAATCGGTCGGACTACTCGATCATTCTGGTTATCACAACACTGTAATTTATATATGCATTATCTTAATAATAATTATATTTTATAAAATGTTAGTTATTATGAACAAATATGAAATTAATTAAGAGTATTAACAATACCACTCAAAGAAATATAAAATAAAACATCGTAAGCAATATAATGTAATGTTGTCAATCTAAAAATGAACAACCAAAAAATCAATAAACAAATGGGATAAATCCAAAGTAGCTAGTGAAAATCACATTGAAATCAGCTCCATGTTTGGTCATATTCATCTAATAGATAATAGTACTAGTAAATATATTAGTACATATAGTTCCCTCCATTGTTATAAAAGCGACTTAGCCTAGGTTACACTAGCAGTAGTAATTCTATATTCGTTGTAAAAAAAATTAATAATTGTAGAGAGAAGAATTGAGAACCATATATAGAAAAATAATAACAAGTTACTAAAATTAACAAATTCAGTAATTTTCATTACTTGTGCAAAATACTTAGGATGACACTTAAAATAAAAGACATTAGAGCATGTCCAACAACCCAGTCTTACCTCATTCTTATCTCTTAAAAATATTCTTTATATAATGTTTATTCTTATTAAATAATGTGGACCGTAAAGACTTTAAAGAAGGAGAAAGAAGTTATATGAGATAAGTTATGAAATCCATATAAAAATAAGAATGATATTTTTGTTAAGAAAAATAGTTGTTATTCTTAATTTATAAAGATATATAATAAATTATAAAATAATATGTGAAGTGAAATTAAGAATAAAATTGATATTATCGGGCACTAGAGGTGCTATATGTTTGTTGAGTTGATGCAGTTTGGGGGGAGGGCAAGTCTGAACATGTTGGAAGGACCCCGTGGTACAAACACCAAAGGTAGCATTTTAGTGATGAGTCCAAAACAAGGACAACACAAAAATAATGGGATCGATTTGGTTTATTTAGGATGGGATCTTTGGTCATTTTATGGGACCCACTAGATTAGGACCATCTGTCCCTTTGTGACTGGCATGCCCTAGGACAAAACCCGTGAATCTGATTCCCACATCCTCCTCATCCTCTCAATTTTATATCATCGCAAGCTTGACTATTAAAGGTAATCAACCATTAAGTTTTCTATGTTAAAATGGTAGAGTTATTAAAGAAATCTTCTTGATTAATCAAGAAGTATGAAAAAATGATGAATGAGAAAATAATGGAAAATTTGAAGAAAGAATAAAAACTTTATTTTTTATTGATTGAATTAGAAAGATATACAATGATTTATATATTGAAAACTAGTAAAACTAACAACCAATTATCTAACAACTAACTATCTCATCAACAATGTTTTAATAGCCCTCCGCAAACTGGAATGTGTCATGCATTACAAGCTTGGAAATGATTGCGTTGAACACAACGATATACTCTACTATCTCCTCTTGCTGGTGAGCGAATTTTCATCTCCCAGTCTTGAAATCATAATGCGAAGCAACAACGATGCTTAACCACCATAGGCAGAAGCAACTTCATCCAAAGCTTAACCATATTTTTGACAGAAGCAAAACCAATCATAACAGATGAAAGAGGGAAATGAGATGGACCTTAATCTTGATCCTTATGTGTTGTTTCAATGAGGAAAAAAATTATACATTATAATATTGTGTGTTTAATGAGAGAGTGAGATAAAGAAACTATAGTAATAAAGAAATGAGAAATAATTGAGGGTAAATGCTAAAAAATAAGAAAAGAAAGCAATTGTATAGTGATCTTGCCAATTTATTGTAGAATATGTTTTCGTGCTGGACACCCTCTAACATTGTTGCACTTGTAGTAACCCCGTGGATGAGGTGAACATTTAATAGGTTTCTGTCCATATTTCCTTCAAGAACATAATCATCAATCAAATATATCAAGACAGTCTTGCTACATGCAACATTGTCACCTGTTGGAAGCAAGATAACACTGATGAAGGTCATTGAGATGAAAATGAAAGCACTACCATGTTCTTGATTGTTGAAGTTTTCCATGAAATCCTTCATGGAACCATAAGCGGACGCTATTAAAAGGTAATTATGCTCTTATACCATGTTAAAATGGTAGAGCCATTAAATAAATCTTCTTGATTAATCAATAAGTATGAAAGAATGATGAATGAGAAATGGAAAATTTGAAAAAAGAAAGAGAAAGAGAAAGAATAGAAACTTTATTTCTCATTGATTGAATTAGAAAGGGATACAATGATTTATATATTGAAAACCAGTAAAATTAACAACCAATTATCTAACAACTAAAAATCTCATCAACAATGTTTTAACATTGAGATCTAAATAAAATTATAAGATAATGTTAAAGACTTAATTATATGAGGAATAATTTATTAAGTGAGAGAGCTCATGTCTTAAATATTTCATTAAGTTTGTGTTTCTCCTCGGATAAATCTGGGTTATCCTAGATGAATCATGGGCTAACAAACAAGACCGACATTCTAGTCGATACACCAAGACGAGTCGGGCTCACTAAAGATACCATAACACATCTCTGACTTACATTAATGGGCCTCTGACTTTTCATTAATGTCTATAATACGTCATTAATGCTTCTGACACACCATCAATGCACTACTGACTCGCCATTGATAAGGGCTGACATTCCACCTGTCAAGCCGTCTACAGATTCCACCTACTCCCCTGACAGATAGCCAATTGCAGACTTGTAGGGTGGCTCAAGACAACCTGATATACCCCTACTGTACCCATCAGGTACTAGCCAATAGCCAGAAGCCACGCCAGTCGATCCAAACTCTATAAATATAAGACTCCTACAAGAAGTATAATCAATTATCATTCCATCATTTATTGCGTGCGCTTATTGCTCTTGCTCTAACCTCTCTTATTTACTCTTATTCTCTCTATAGAAACCACATACTGACTTGATCGTCATAGAACATTTTCAGGTACCTCCCTCAGTGGGTCTAGACGACATTCCGACCAAGATTCCTGATCACTTCTACTCAATCGGGCACTTGACACTGATCAAACTAAAGAACAGTTTGATATTCTACACAGTGTAGGACTCATAACATTACCACCTTTTTATGCACTGACATCCATGGCGGCTTTCACTCTATCGACATTGATCCGATGATAGTCATTTCTTTTTTGGGATTTCACTCACCTATCAGTATTCAGTAATATACCTTAATTCAACTTATAGGTAGATATTTCCGTGATATAACTCTTAATGAAAGAAACCAATTGTTATGACTTAATCACAGTAGGAAAGCCCAACCCAAAATACTATTCTATTAGGTGAGAGAACTTCATACCTTAAGTATCACATTAGTTTGATATTCTATACAATGGAGAACTTCTAACAGATAACATATAGAAACTAATTTGCATATATTAATAAAAATAGTTTTTTTTTTGTTTTCAAAAAATATTAATTACAATCTTAATCTCATTTATAGTTTCAATGACACCAGGAAATAGAAATAATCAAAGCTTTTTATAGAGACGAATAAAGAAAAAATAACAAATGCTGCATAAAAATGTAAAGTATCTCATAATAAGGAACATAACAATTATAGTTTAAGAAATTCATGATAGGTAAATCTCTAATGAGAATTAGTGCTATTAATATATGTGAATTTTACAAATATATATAATTTTAATGTAAGCTTATCCATTATAAGTTTTTTAAAATGTGCCATATTACACATTAAAACCCTTTAACTTGTATAGTAATTATGCTTTTTTTAGTATATTCTATATTTGCACAATAAGCTAAATATTAATTATATATATATATAGTATATTCTGAACAAACTTCACGAAATGGAGTTGGATTTGAATTTACCACCTGAATAGTTATTAAAAAGAGAGAAAACCAATCCTTTGACATAGGCAATGTCACCACATACCATTGATATGGCGCAAACCTTGGTACACAAAATGAAAATTAAATATGTAGATTATAAAGGAAGTTTCTACCAGTGAGTGTGTTACATTTCATGTATTACTTTTTATTTATCAAGAAAAATAAAACTTTATAGAACTTAAAATTTTATGACCAATTAAAATCAGATAATGCAATATATTGTAAAACAACATATGCCGACTAGCATTATATACCTAAACAATAAATGATATATACCTAAAATCTTTTAACCGAATTAGAATACACAAAAATTAATTTTTTTGTACTACTAATGATATTTTTTTCCTTTTTTGGTAAGAAACTAATCTCTTTCGGGATGTGTTACCGTCTTTCTCAACAAATGTCACTCTCAGTAATCAAACTTTTAACTTTTAGTTATCTGAGGATGTAACATGACCTTACACTACTAGATCAACACATTGTTGCTACAATACAACAAAAATTAGTTAAGATGGATTAACTTTCTTAATTTCTGAAAACAACGTTACATTTTTATCATCATTTAAGAACTCTATGTTACATGTATTCATATTTATGTGTCATATTACGAAAAAAAAAACACATCATTTAAGAAGATTACAAAATGTGTTGATTTTTGTTCTCACTTGTTATTGCTTCTTCATGTCATTAACTCTTTTACACTGTTTTCTAAATCAAGAAAGCATTAACTAATAGTGAAGATGGAAAATATAGTCAATGCATTTGTAAATGACTCATATGAATAAACAAGTTCTCCAAATGAGTCAGATAACTAAAAAAAAGTAGAAATAGTCAAAATATTTAATAAAAGTTAATTGAAAAGAAAAAAGTAAATATTTCATTAAAATCGAAAAGTATTTTATAAAAACCAAAAATCAAATATTTAGATAATATTTTATAATAAAAATCAGAAATAATATTATTACTACAGCTCTCTCTATTTATCTATCTTATTAAAAATAATGTCATTTAAGAAATATATAATAATTGCATTGACTAAAAGGATATTTCTTGCGTTTTTTCCTAATGTATTTTTCTATCTCATAATAATTTAAATTGCACTACTTATACAGAATAATAAGGTATCAAATAAGAGTATGATTCAAAAACAAACTAATTATTGGTCTAATAATATAATAACCTATTAAATTTCAAAATATCATATTAGTTAAGATAAAGGTCAAAAGATGGATGGTTGAGGTATTTGGATGGTTGAGGTATTTGGTCATAAAATTGCTAAAAAAAAGATTAGTATGACATATTTTTAATAGATTTGGATACTATTTTAAAATTTTCAAATTATGAGGACCAAAAATTATCGACAAAATTTTTCAGGAACTAAAATTAATCTTTTACTCTTTTTTTAATTCATCGACATCCCACATCATTGTCAAGAATGGAATAGCATTTTTTTTCCTTTCTTCCATATTGCTGTGCCACCCACCTCTACATGAATCACACTTTGCTTTGTTCCATGAAATTGACTCATTTTTATTTTTTTCAATCATAATGTTAGAAGCAATCAATTCAGTCATTTCTAACCCTATGCTAGCATGCTTAGATAAACTTTTCTGAATATTAATTAATTAATTTATATATTTTGCAATGGATATACGGTGAGACCCAAAATGTATGATCTATAATTTTTCTATTTTCCATCAAATTGCCGTGTTGAATTGGGTTGCTATTAGGAATCTTGTTTCTGTTAGTATCATATTCTTGGAGGTGGGTTTTTCCCTCATATTTTTTTATTTATTGGAATTTCCAACTAATGAACTTTGAAATTGAGAGGTCTTTGTTTCACTATGTCATATGTTTGTCTTCTAAATGCTTAGAAAAGGTGTAGGAATATAGAGTTTCACTTATTTAAAGAGTAAGTTTTTTAAATTTATTTTTTATTCTAGTCATCAATTTTATAAACATCTAATGATTTAGAGCTATTTACTAATTCAAACCATTGAATTTCTCTAAAATTGATGACTAAGATAAAGAGTCAGTTTAAAAAATTCACTCTTGGAGTAAATGAATCTCTCACCGGAACATTATAACATTAACTCTTTCCATTATTTTAATCCATCCCATTTCTAATTTGAGTTTCAATAATCGATATATGAGTTTGAATCCATGACCCAAAATATTAAATTATCATGTCTAAGTTCATATACTCATAATGTTTTAACCTATGTATGATTAATCAATATGAGACTCCAATAAATTCACAATTCAAAAAGTATTTTATTTTTTTCTCAACATTTGACATCACTATTTAGGCGTCTACATAAAGTAGATTGAGCCATCATAGACCTCAAACAGGTTATAATGAACCTTGTTCTCATCAATGGACGGTTTAGTTGAATTATTCATTTAATAAATTAATGATGATTGGACCAAAGCATGATTCAACATTTGGCTATAGTTCCATTAATTTCAAATCAAGTCTAGATATAATAATGAAATGAATAATTATGGTTGATTGGAAAAATTAAAATGTAACTTGCAATTCAGAAAGACTTTTGGATTACACCAATTAACCAAAATCCTCTCTTTAGTACATCCACATTGATGAATGTGAGTTGGACCCTATGATAGCACATCTTCACATTATGGTAGTGACATTGATTGATTGAAGAATATATGCTTAGTTTATAAGAACAATTATATAGACTTTATTTTCTTCCTATATTAAAGCAACCAAGGGCAACTTTTGTTTCAAATGATGTGTTTGAAGATAATTGGGATCTGTCAAAGTGGGTGATTTTGATTTTCAAGTTTGTCAAATGGCACATTTCATGAAAGTGTCTTGATTAAGTGGTGCATTATTGTACATTGGAATTCCCCAATTTTTTTCTATGCTTTGAAATGCCTCTACACAAATCATCAAACTTCAACCAATCACACACCATCACATATTAATATAAATAATATTAGGAAAATCACATATTAATATCCTCTTAATAAATTATTTACTACTCACAAGAAAATGAGATATGTCATAAAATAATACTTTATTAATAATTGATTTATAAATGATATATATCATTTTGTTATGAGTATAAAAATTTAGAGGAAAATATATCTTTACTTACCAAAAGGAAAAAAACAACCACTAAACCAATGTGCTTCATGTCTCCCTTTTAAGAAAGACTTGTGAATAAACTAACCCACTTTCATTGGTTCGGCCCCTTTTATGCATAGAATCACACATCCATTTTAAGTAGGGTCAAAACCTTTCCTCTCACTATCTCCTTCTCCTCCGAATAATATTTAGGGATAGCAAAAAAATTAGTACCCGTGGATATAATCTGTACGGGCACGGGTACATATCACAAATCAGTACCCGCGAGTTTTACAAGCGGATTTTTAAAAATATCCATAGTACATATGAGTGTGTATGAGTATTATGGTACCCGTGCCTGCATATATCTGTTATTTATATTATTAATATATTATATTTAATTAAAATAAAAAGTAAATTATTCTAACATTTATTACACTATGTACATCTTTTCCTTTTACTTTGTTTACATTTTTTACTTTGTTTACATCTTTTATTAAATTTGATGGTGAAACACCCACAATTAATATTACATGTGTAGAAACACACATGTTTTATAAAGAAAATACATACTTTTTGTTAAGGAAATGTAAACAATAAATCACACATAGAAAACACCAATAAATTTAGCAATTTTGCAAAATATTCAATCAAATGATACAAAAATAATTAAGTTTCATCTCATTTGAAACATAATAGAAGTATAAAATTAAAAAATCATTTATAATATAGGAAATCCACGAGTACCCGTTATATTCGCAGGTACTCAGAAATACCCGCAAATATCTGAATGCAGGCACTCATACGGATACAAGCGGATATAAGTAATGCTCTCCTATTTTGAAAGAGTAGCGAGTAGCTACTACTCGTGCTCGCCCGTGCCCATTGACATCCCTAATAATATTCATTTTAGAGATAGTTTTTTCCTTAAACATCTTTATCTATTTCATGCATAGGAATAGTTAATTATGGAATTGGAAATTATCAAGGGTAGGTACAAAACTTCAAATCCATGTCACGTACACACTA
Source organism: Lupinus angustifolius (assembly GCF_001865875.1). NCBI lineage: Eukaryota > Viridiplantae > Streptophyta > Magnoliopsida > Fabales > Fabaceae > Lupinus > Lupinus angustifolius. The sequence goes on along the minus strand of NC_032017.1, from coordinate 2,589,280 downwards.
CACACACCTTATCCTCCAATTATGAAAATGATACTTCAACCAATGGCATATATTATTTCTAGGAAATCCTTCAAAAGCATCTAGACCCATTTCACGTAGCTTTCTTTATTATCTTGCCATCTAAAGCATATATAGAGGTGTTAGACTTGTTCAAAAGGGTTAGAAATTTGTCACATAAAGTTGTCTATATAGATGATATACATATTCCAAATTTTCAGTTGGATGGTAGGGTGGGCCATTTTCAAGAATTGGGATAGTACAAAGTATACAATATGGATCTAATTAAAGAAAACATAGGGGTCCATGATGGGGAGCCTAACTTTCTTACTTTCACAAAGGGGCACTCATGTAATATTCCGTCATCATGGAATTGATTTTGTTGCTTCCTTTTTGTTCTATCCTAACACATGTTTTCTTCTTTATAGAGGGGGTCCCCACTACAACTCTTACATGAAACAAATCATCACTTATAAAGAAAATAAAGATATAAAATAGAAGATAAAACCTAGGGTTAGATAAAATTGAAACTATGTTGGCTCCCCTACTACATATGCATTCATATCTTAACAAATGTGAATCACAAAGTCTAAAGGTGCCACAACGAATGGCACTAAGAAATCCAATGAATGGATTTCTTGGTTTTCAATCACCAATCATTTTGCTATTTGAGGTTGGCCTAACTTTAAAAAAATACTTTACATTTCTTTCAAAAGTTAATGCGGATTGTCACACTCAATAGGCATCATCTTAAGGTTCATTATCTTTCTTTTTAAGCTAATGTGAGTGTAAAGCTTTGCTTTCCATTTCTAAATCTTAATAAATATGCCAAGAAAAAGTAATTACGCTTGATCATGCAACATTGTCAATTTAGTTCCTCCATTTTTCTATTAATCTTCTTTTCACCTTTATAATCAAGATTTGTTTTGGGGTGATGCAAGCCTATATTCTAAATAACCTTGCTAGCATCTATATATACCCTTTCCTTCCTCACATTGTTTGATTATCTTTATACTTAGTAAGGACAATGGAGTGATATACATAATATATATTTTAAGAAAAGGCAAAGTATGGTGGGTCAAGATAAGCAACTAAGAATCCACAAGGTCCCAAAAGTAAGAGGCATAAACCATTCACCTAGAAATCATATCCCACATAATGAATATTTCTTTATAGGGGAATTTTAATGACTTGCCATGAGTCTACTTTACAAGGTGGAGTAGAAAGGGAGATTATTTATTGCATTTTTGAATGAAAAAGCCTCCTCTCTCCCACTATGGATGAAACAAGGAATAGAGAAACTAAAGAAAACTAAGAATAAAAAGGAGGGACATTGTTGACTATTCTTTTTTCAATGCCCTTTAGCCAGACTAGTGTGTACAAGTGTAAACATCACATCTCTCACATACATAATATCCATGTGCCATGGCCACCTAAGATTACTCACCCCATTAATGGGTTATTGGAGTTTGTGGTCACAAACTCAACTCCTCCATCTTTGGTAAAATGATTATGCCTTTATCATCCTTCCTCTCTTTCCTCCAATTCTTATTAGTGCTACTTTGTCTAAAAGTGTTTTAATAGTTAGTTGTCAAAATTAGGGTAAAACAAACCACTCTCCCACAATGATATTTTATTTTGATTAATGAAAAATATATTGCTATTCTATTTTTGAAGTAAGTTATTTTAAAATGTATTATTTTAACAATCAAAATAGAGACACATATTATTAGACAACAAGTGTGAATTACAAATTCGATATTCAATAACTAATCTTTCAATTGAGGTGGCAATTTGGACTATATGGTTGTATTCAGAATCATGTCATGATCAGATTAGACCAAAAAAACTATGTGATAATCAAGGCAAAAATCACTTGTTTAAGCTCGGTAGCAGACCAATTTTAGTAAGTCGAATGAGTTTTTTTTGTGTAATATAAGTATATTGACTCAAAACCCAATGTATTTAGGCCATTGTAGTAGGATTATGATCCTCTTTGGTAATAGAGATGAAAGTGCATGAAAAACAAAGAACAAAATGATGTGATATGACATTTTTTTTACTATTTAGATGTATTGTGATAATACTTTTATCCTTAAATATAAAAACTAAATCAATAACTTGTTTCTCTATTATTAGAGATGAATTTTGCCAGAATGACCCACATTTTATTCACGAGACAACCTATTTTACTAGCTCTAGTTAAGGAACGCAAGCCATATCTAATGTCATTTAGATAGGATTTTCAATGTAGATGGATGCATGGATGATATGTAGTGGACCATGTCATAAAATAGTAGTTGGCGTTGTTCTAGTAAATGGTGTCTAATCAAAATCCACATTTACATAGATAGGATAGATACATGTACTATGTAACTCTCTTTCCCACTTATGTATATGGAAAATGAGAATAAAGATTATGTTTCCCTTACACCCCTTCCTTTTTAAAGTCGCACATTGTGTTATGAGCTAGAGAATTGAGATTTGACATCTCACAGAATCAACCAACTATCACTTTTGTGCCGAATATATTTTAGGTAAAAATATTTGATATTATCATCATTACAAGAGTGCTTCATATTGTGGTGTCCACAATTCACCTTGTGAGTGAGGAAGTTCAGGCCCACAATGGTAATGTACTATAAGTTTTTGTTGATATGGAATTGAAAATCCAATTTAATGAGTATGACCTAATATTGTAGCTTCCCATTTTGAATCCTCTACAATCAATCAAGTTTCTGTTTTTCACCTTTGCCATTTCTGTAACAAAATAAAAAAAGTAAGAAGTTAAAGCCGTAATTAAGGCATGTTGTTTATTACATTATTTTAGTCAATACACCATCAATAAAAAAGGTTATAGTGTTTTCACACTAAAGCATTCTTTAACCAATGTTTCTTTCCACTATTAGAATGTCCAATCAATACACAATTCAATACTTTAGTGACCTATCAATGGAAAATGTTTTTTCAGTATTAGAAGAGGCTTGTCGAAATCTAAGAAGTCTTCTAAATAGGGCGATTATCAACCTTGGAACATCTTGGGTGGTTACTTGGAAAATTTTCCAATGTAGGAGGTGCTCACTGGTCTTGATATGTCAATATCGTCTTTTTCCATAGTTAGGCCGGTCCGTATAATCGACAATCATATATGATCAGAACTTCTTCAACCAATTATTCACCTATTGCTAGTGGCTGACCACTAATGAAGATTCTAACACTATGATGAAAGATAAATATAAAAATATCATATCAAAAACAATATCATAGTCATCCTTTCAATTCAAACTTGGACGGCAAGCAAATTACTATTCTTGTCTACAGCCTAAAAGGCTTACAACATGTTTCATATTCTAATTCAATCTTAATCACCTTATGGAAATAGACGGTTGATTTTGCTCTTGTTAACATTTGTTGCTTTGCTTTCCCCCCTTGAGTTGGCCCTAGCTAGTGTCTAGTGGGTGCTACAATACAGGAGAGATAGCACATCACTATTATGTTATATAGTAACTAAAGTGCCATCACACTCCATCTTAGAATTGTCTTCTAGCTCAACTTACTTTAGTTTCAATTTCCATCACTATTTTGTACCCATAATTGAGGTATAGTCTAATAACAATCCACTTGCCACTTGAATCCTCAAGGATATTGCACAAACCAAAAATTGCTAGTTTGTTGTCTTTTCACAAAACAAATAGGACCACATTGAACAAAAGGAGGACATGTGTGATTTAATGTGTTGGGCCTATTTCATGCAATATTTTTAAACTGTAAAAATTTATACACAATCAGTACATCATCTATCATTCATTTGTATTATTTTTATAGAGTCAATAATGATTAAAATTGAATGGTAGATGATAAATTAATAATGTGTAAAACTATTATATTGTCGATACATATATTTTTTTCCTACTTTCATCAAGCACTGCCATAGTTTTGATAATACTTCTGACCTATTTTATCAAGCAATGCCGTAGTTTTAACAATATCTGACCCATTTAGGCTTATAATGGAATAACACATAGTGACTGCACAGTTTAGATTTGTCCCCACCATACCTTGTTATCACCGAATGTGTAGTATGAGGTTAACACTCTCCATGTGCTTATCCTTCATTGATTTTGTATGGACAATAATATACCTGCAATTGATAGTGACACATATACATTCAATTGAATATAGGTGCAGATAATTCTTGGCCTCACCTTGAATAATTAATTTATTTTTCACAAATTGACAAGGAAGTATGTTAAAATGGTTAGCATATCCTTACCAACTTAATTAATAAAATGTTAGTTTAACGATTTGAACTCTAACTAAGTTTTTGGAAAGAATAAAAAATCAATAATTCAATTAATTTATGTGAGTAATGTATATTGGGAGGGGCAGCTATACCCATAAAAGTGATAGAGGCATATCCCCTATCTCACATCCTGGCTCCAAACTCTGTCCTCATCCAATCAGTTTTGAGGAAGTAATATAAAAATATACTATATTTTCTTTTTAAATTTTTTCTATTTATTTATGTGTCAATTTTTAATTTGTAGGAATAGAGAATTAGGATAAACCGATAGAATTTGAGATAGATGATCCATATTTGAATGTGATTAGTTCTAGGATGAAGAAGTAGTAGTACAAAAAAATATTTTTATTACTTTTAACTTGTCTATGAGATATAGATTAAAAAAAGAGTAAAACACGAATTTTGATCCTTGAGACTAAGATTATCGTCAATTTAGTCATGCACATTATAAAAATGTTTACCCGGTAATCAAATCGATATTTTTATGATATATTGTCGTGTCAACTATCAAATCGACACTTCAGTCTAAGAAATATACTTCAGAAAATTGTAAATGAGATGGAAAATTTCCTTTCTTACTCTAATTTAAGATGAACACAAATATTGAATAACGTGCTATAATTATATTCTCAACTAAGTTTAAAGATAACCCAAAATAATATATACCTTAAGATGATGAGTGATAAGAAAATGTACAATACAAAGTCGGTATATAGTTAGCAGTTAGTATAATGATAAATCATAGGGATGCTGACATAGACGCCCTTGTTTGTTTGTTTCTTTGACAGTAATATTATTTGTTTAAAAAAATAATACTAAAACTCGGATATGTTTGGGAAGAATATTGTGTATTGCAGTGCATATATATATATATGCGCTATATATATGAATACAGAATATACACGCCGACATAAACAGACATATATTGAGTGTCTTTTAGTTACAGATCCTTGTGGTTTCAATGCTTTGAAACTTGAAATTGACATCCATGAATACGAAGATACATTTGGCCTGATAATATATGTAATTCAAAAATACTACTACCATAGTTTTTATAGAAAATCTTAAATTTTTTGTTTTAGTTATATTTGTAAGATAATTTTTAAAGTTTTATAGATATTAATTGATTTGGTTCCTAAAATATCTTTAAATTAATTGATTAGAAAATAGAGGTCATTAATATATTGAGTGAAAGGAGATAATGAATGAACAATTAATGAAGGGTAATTTTAGAAAGTTATATTTAATTGTTGATAAATTTAATAATATTAGCTAAATTCCTTAATTTGCATGAAAGTTGAAACTATAAAAAATAGATTTATGAAAATAACTTGGACTAAATGTTTAATATCAAGCATAAACTCGGTCCGAGATAATCATTACCTGGCAATTTAATTTTTGAGATTAGTAAAACATCAAGTGTTAATTCCTAATTTGTATATTATAAGCCAATTTGACCCATAAATTATAAGATTCAGACCAAATTAGCTAATAATATTATATTTTTGCAATCTAAGAAACTAATTAATCTATGGTATCAATCTCATGTAACTAACATTGACCAGAAGATGCTGCTGTAGGTTTAATGGTTAGTAAATCCTTACGAAAATCTAGCTTGTCATTGAATTTTGGATTGGAGTATTTGAGATAGCTAGAGAGTGATATGATAGCAGTAAAAGCAAAAAATCTATTCCCAATGAAAAATCTTAACTAAAATTAAATAAATAATATAAAAATAAGGTGTTTGTGGAGTGGTATAAAGCTCCACTAGATCTATAAGATGATCAAAAAGTAATAGTTCGATTTATGAGAACAACATTTGTTGAAAGAGACAACCACATATATCAAAAATCGAAAGAGATTAGTTCTTTACCAAAAAAGACGATAAGATACTCTTGATAGTACAAAAAAACTATGTATATAATATAATTCAATATTCATTCATAATAAACTTTATATTTATTATTTCATACAATTAGTTTTATATACTTTTCTTAATAGGCATGAATTAGCTATAAGTGTCTAATTAATAAAGACGAAGGGAATACATTATATTACTAGTTTGTTTAACAAAAATCTAATTTTGATAATCTTACATGTGATAACTTTTAGTTCTCCTTTAAATTGTTGATGAATTTTTGGATATACGTGTAGATATAAAAGATAAAAAATAAGTGAGGGATAGAGTTAAATATTGGATTTATTATATTTGTAAGGATGGAATGAATGAAGGCTCTAAATTGTGTTCTAACCGACGACAGTGGATATAATTTTTATTGAATAACATTACTATTGAGGGGTCATTGATTTGAATACCACAAAATACAAGTCAGGGAAGAAATTAAAGAACTACTTAGATTTATTATTAGTAAAACAAAGAGTGAAGAAGAAGCTTGTTATAGTCTTGATAATAGCAATGAAAACACTCTTGCATGTGTGGTATACTTACATTAGAGAAGTTATTGCTATTGCTAGCTGTATCCAATTTTCTTCACTCGATCAGAAGTTTTAATGTCTAATTGTCTCCTCAAATTTTAATATCATTTTAATCTGTCTAGCAAAATGATACAAACATAGTTCCCACTAGATTTTCTGTCTATGATGAGATAGATATCTGTGGCCATTTAATGAGGTCCACTTTGGAAAGAAGGGATAATTGATGATCGATGTCGTAGAAGCATTATTATATATAAACAAAATAATAGGGATAATTGATGATCGATGATATTGGGTTCGGACAGTCCAACATAGCTATTCTACTTTTCAACTGTAGTGATAACAAATAAGTAATGATATGTTTTCCTATCAAATTATCATAAACATAAGAAAGTAATATATGCCATTAGTAAATCAATCATTTATAAATAAAATATTACTTTATGAAAAATATTATTTTTCTTATAGTGTAGGAGGATTTGTAAAAGAATATATCATAATTTTCCTAACAAATAATCTTTGAGATGCTAAGGTATTTGCTGTAGATCTTTCCACATACTTTGTTGCTTATCTGAAATATCTCTATGATTCTCATTTTCAATATCAGCAGCACCTTCTACCATTGTAGTAAACATGTTAGATACACACTATTTCTCCACATTATGAAGCTACTTTTGATTATACATAAAACAGAAACATAGCAATAGCTCATTAACATCGGTTTCAATATGAAATGGTCCTCTTTCTAGGGCTAGTGGTGGTTGAAGAGGCATGTCCTCTATGTGTGTAATTTAAGAACTATTTACAAGCATTAGGAGTGGTCCTGCATTGAACTTTCCATAATGAAAAGTTGGTCATTTTTTGGTGTGAGAGAGAGAATTGAAGCTATGTACTTTATTAAGGAAGGAGAAATGGTGTTATTGCAGTTTTATTGGTCCAAATGGTGTCTCTAGAAAATGAGTTAAGCATTCTTAATTTCAATTATGAAATGAGATCTCTTGTCCCAAATCTTATATTGAGCTAATGAAAATATATCATGTTAATTAAGTATTTTAAATATTATTATTGATGTTTTTGTTTCATCATCATTAAACAAAACATGATTCACGACAATGTAATAATGTATTTTTAATGCTATCAGTTACCTCGGCCACTTCTTCCTTCTTATTGGATATCATTAATTATTAAGTCATTATGATGTGAACCTCTTGGATAAAAGGCTCTTGAACGATCTATCTTGGTTGGTGTTTGGCCCAAGCTCACGGTTGAGTGGAGCTCTTGAGAGTAAAGTAAGCAACTGAAATATGAAATTGGATAAAAGAATATGGAATAGATTTGAGGTGAATGCGCCATAACACTTGAGGTGTTGATAAGCCAAAGTGATGTTTGTCACAAGAATTTGGTTCTTGATAAGAACTTCTAATCTTGGTTCAGCCAAAAAGGTTTGGAGAATACTCTCACAATGATACAATCCTTAATTCACAAAAAATTTGACTTAACTTGTTTATTCCATTGCAAAAGACTTACATTTATAGGCAAGCCACTAGGCTCACACGTTTGGCTAATAAGGCTACTACATGGTAATCTTAACATAGGATACCATAAGCCAAATGAATATACTCCTAATCTTAACATAGGATACCATTCTAAGAGAGCTTTTGAAAAATAAATAATTATTCAACATGAATGAAACTAATACAAACATGTTGATTTCCCCAAAATAATATGATGCGTGTTAAAAGAATCCATTCAATGAATTAAAAAGTTGAAATTTTCCCATAAGGATTCAATGATGACATTCTTCTCTAACAGCACCCAATACAATAAAAGAGACTATAGATTTGGAAAGAAGCAAAGTTGAAAAAAAGCAGGTAACAACTTATGACACATGATATATATATATATATATATATATATATATATATATATATATATATATATATATATATATATATATATATATATATATATATATATCATGTGTCATAAGTTGTTACCTGCTTTTTTTCAACTTTGCTTCTTTCCAAATCTATAGTCTCTTTTATTGTATTGGGTGCTGTTAGAGAAGAATGTCATCATTGAATCCTTATGGGAAAATTTCAACTTTTTAATTCATTGAATGGATTCTTTTAACACGCATCATATTATTTTGGGGAAATCAACATGTTTGTATTAGTTTCATTCATGTTGAATAATTATTTATTTTTCAAAAGCTCTCTTAGAATGGTATCCTATGTTAAGATTAGGAGTATATTCATTTGGCTTATGGTATCCTATGTTAAGATTACCATGTAGTAGCCTTATTAGCCAAACGTGTGAGCCTAGTGGCTTGCCTATAAATGTAAGTCTTTTGCAATGGAATAAACAAGTTAAGTCAAATTTTTTGTGAATTAAGGATTGTATCATTGTGAGAGTATTCTCCAAACCTTTTTGGCTGAACCAAGATTAGAAGTTCTTATCAAGAACCAAATTCTTGTGACAAACATCACTTTGGCTTATCAACACCTCAAGTGTTATGGCGCATTCACCTCAAATCTATTCCATATTCTTTTATCCAATTTCATATTTCAGTTGCTTACTTTACTCTCAAGAGCTCCACTCAACCGTGAGCTTGGGCCAAACACCAACCAAGATAGATCGTTCAAGAGCCTTTTATCCAAGAGGTTCACATCATAATGACTTAATAATTAATGATATCCAATAAGAAGGAAGAAGTGGCCGAGGTAACTGATAGCATTAAAAATACATTATTACATTGTCGTGAATCATGTTTTGTTTAATGATGATGAAACAAAAACATCAATAATAATATTTAAAATACTTAATTAACATGATATATTTTCATTAGCTCAATATAAGATTTGGGACAAGAGATCTCATTTCATAATTGAAATTAAGAATGCTTAACTCATTTTCTAGAGACACCATTTGGACCAATAAAACTGCAATAACACCATTTCTCCTTCCTTAATAAAGTACATAGCTTCAATTCTCTCTCTCACACCAAAAAATGACCAACTTTTCATTATGGAAAGTTCAATGCAGGACCACTCCTAATGCTTGTAAATAGTTCTTAAATTACACACATAGAGGACATGCCTCTTCAACCACCACTAGCCCTAGAAAGAGGACCATTTCATATTGAAACCGATGTTAATGAGCTATTGCTATGTTTCTGTTTTATGTATAATCAAAAGTAGCTTCATAATGTGGAGAAATAGTGTGTATCTAACATGTTTACTACAATGGTAGAAGGTGCTGCTGATATTGAAAATGAGAATCATAGAGATATTTCAGATAAGCAACAAAGTATGTGGAAAGATCTACAGCAAATACCTTAGCATCTCAAAGATTATTTGTTAGGAAAATTATGATATATTCTTTTACAAATCCTCCTACACTATAAGAAAAATAATATTTTTCATAAAGTAATATTTTATTTATAAATGATTGATTTACTAATGGCATATATTACTTTCTTATGTTTATGATAATTTGATAGGAAAACATATCATTACTTATTTGTTATCACTACAGTTGAAAAGTAGAATAGCTATGTTGGACTGTCCGAACCCAATATCCCTGTTAACACAAACAGCCCAAGAAAATATTAATCCTCCCATTGGATTCGAGGGAGCTTAGTAATATTTTATTAGTTAATACTCTTCTTTCATTTATGTTGGGCTTTTATCCTTTGACCTTGGCCCAAAGTATATTTGCATTCTGCCACCAGCATCCCCATCATACGAATGTGGTTTTTTTCCGTCACTTGGTATATTAAATTACAATTACAATTGAGAAGAAGAGATATAACTTTAGATAGATTTTGATAAAGATACTAACATTAATATTAAAGAATAAAAATATTGAAGACCTTGAAGATTGGAAAACATATATTTGATACAACCCAAATAGAGAAGGTTATGAACATAATATAAAGTTAAGAGACTTCACTCCTAGTTAAAAATAATGTACACCTTGCAATGAGCTATCCATAGCAGTTCGTAAAGGTATATGCTATACTTAATTGTCTGAGTTATTGTCATTTATTTTTATTCCATTGTGCTTTTTGTTTTCAATTTCATCAATCTCTGTACCTAAAATTCTATAGAAATTTTGACCCTCTTACATGATAGACATCTCAAGTGGGGTTATCCCTCGACCTTTGTTATCATAGTAAGATTTGATAGTCATGTTGGTGGAATGAAATTCCGGTTAGTGGCTAAAGGATATACTCAAGGTCTATTGATAATTTGATACTCATATGGATGAAACTTATGAATGATTGGGGAAGCCAAATCCAGACTTAGAGAGATATCAAAGACTTGTAGATGTTGAAAGTAATTCAAAACTTTCTGTTTTAGTGCCAAGAGTAACTAACTTTCTGTTTTTAGTAAGTCTAGTTAGTTTTATCTGTTTTTCTTGTTAACCATTGTCCTATAAATAGCAATGTAATTTTCCTTTGTAATTCAATGAAAAGTGCATAAGTGTTAAGTGCAATACACTTGCACATTTTGATAAGTTCCTCTGCTATACTTCTTTCCCTCCTACAATCAATTCGGTTCTGCATTCTCTTCTTCTTTTCCTTTACAAAATTCTTCTTCTGTATGCAAAGTAACAAAAGTTCACAAGGTTCCCAACATCTGGTATCAAGAGCACAAGGTTTGAAAGAAAACAATGGGATCTAGTAGTGCAAACTTCTCAACAAATCTTCCTATCCTTACTGGCAAAAACTGGAATAGATGGCGTGTACAAATGAAAGCCATCCTAGGCTATCAAGAAGTAACTGAGATCATTGAAGAAGGATTTCCAGACCTTCCTGAGAATCCAACAGAGGCACAGAAGCAATCCTACAAAGAGAACAAAAGGAAAGATTGCAAGGTGATGTTCATTCTCCATCAGTGTGTTGATGAGGTCCACTTTGAGAAGATTGCAGGGGCTGCAACTTCACAAGAAGCATGGAGGATATTGGAGAGGTGTAGTGAAGGAGCTGAACAACTTAAGAAGGTAAAACTGCAAACAATGAGGCGGCAATACGAACTTATGCAAATGGAAAACAGTGAGAAAGTAGCAGAATTCTTCAACAGAATCATCACACATACCAATGCTATGAAGGCATATGGAGAAAGAATTACAGATCAAACAATAGTTGAAAAGATACTAAGGACACTTAGTCCCAAATTTGATCACATTGTGGTAGCTATTGAAGAATCAAAGAAGCTAGAAGAGCTGAGAATTGAGGAGCTACAAGGTTCACTAGAAGCACATGAGCAGAGACTAAATGAGAGGAGTGTAGAAAAATCAAGTGAGAATCAAGTTCTGTTATCACAATCCTCAAGGAAAACTGGCTACAACAGCAGGAGCAGGGGCAGAGAATTTCGATATGGTCCTGGGAAGAATACACAATTCCAAGAACAATCAAGAACTGATCAAGATCAACTTGAGAACTCTAACAGGAAAGTATACAACAATTGGAGAGGAGGTAAGAAGAAAGTTGATAAAAGAAGGGTCAAATGCTTCAAGTGTAATCGAATTGGCCACTATGCAAATGAATGCACATCAACCACAACTCATAATGAACACAGAAGAAATCAGTCAAGCTACAACCATCAAGTACACATGGTAAAGGAAGATGCAGATTCAAACAATGAGGAACAACCAATCATGTTGATGATGACAACAAACCAAGAAGTGAAAGATGATGGAGTATGGTATGTTGACTCAGGCTGCTCCAACCATATGACTGGCCATAGGAACTGGCTCATTGATTTTGATGAGAAGAAGAAAAGCAAGGTGAGATTTGTTGACAACAGATCCATCTTGGCTGAAGGCACAGGAAATATTGCTATCAGAAGAAAAGATGGAGGAAGTGCACTGATAACAGAAGTGCTTTATGTCCCTGGAATGAAGAGCAACTTAATCAGTGTTGGCCAGCTCCTTGAAAAGGGATTTGCAATCAACATAGTGAATAAAGCTATGGAAATCTTTGATGGTGCTGAGAAGAAGATACTGAAGATTCCTCTGGCACAAAACAGGACATTTCAAGTAAGCCTAAACACTATGCAATCTGAGTGTGCATCAGCCACTACACAAATTGATGAATCATGGCTATGGCACTTAAGATTAGGCCACTTGAATTTCAAAGATATAAGTTTGATGAGATCAAAAAATATGATCTCTGGACTCCCTGCAATTGTGATGCCAAAGGGGATGTGTGTAAGTTGTTTAACCAGTAAGCAACCCAGAACACCTTTTGGTAACTATACTATGTCTAAGGCTGCTGATATCCTACATGTAGTGTACTCAGATGTATGTGGACCATTTGATGTTCAATCATTGGGTGGCAACAGATATTTTGTGTCATTTATAGATGACCAAAGCAGGAAAATGTGGCTGTATCTAATCAAGACAAAGGATGAGGTATTCACTATCTTCAAAAACTTCAAGGCCTTAGTTGAAAAGCAGTCAGGAAAATGTATCAAGATCTTGAGGACAGATGGTGGAGGAGAATTTACATCTGGTCAAATGGAATCTCTATGCAAAGAAAGTGGCATAATACATGAGATCACAGCTCCCTATACTACTCAACACAATGGAGTTGCAGAAAGAAGAAATAGAACCATATTGAATATGGTAAGGAGCATGCTCAAACATAAGAGTTTACCACACAGCTTTTGGGGTGAAGCAGCCATGACTGCTGCTCACATTCTCAACAGGTGTCCAACAAAGAGACTTAACTCCATGGTTCCAGAAGAAGCATGGTGTGGAATCAAGCCTTCAGTGAAACACTTCAAGGTCTTTGGCTCAACATGCTACAAGAAGAAAGGAACAAGAAGTGCTCATTGGTTACTTAAGTTTGAAGTAACCCACTTCATGGTTAAATGGAATCAAACATAATGAGTTGGAGCATAGGGTTTAAATCTGAATTGTAACTTGTAAGGAAAACGGGGAAGGTTAATAATGTTTTTGGCTACGTTAGTGAAATTTAAAATCAACCTTGATTTAGGGAATCTATATAGTTGAATTAGGAGTTGGAATCCACTGAAAAGTGGAGGTTTGACAGGAACTATGATCTTCTTCTGTCCCAAAATTTTCCCGTCCTCATATCTCAAGCTAATTATATCTCACCAAATCACATAAAAATATTATGTTATATTTTTTTTAATTTTCTTTTTAAGTATGTGTCAAACTTCCATTGGCTGATATTGGCAGATTCAGTGATTATCAAATCTATGGTGATGATGCAATAACTGAAGAAGGAGATCTGATCCAACAATTAGCCTTAATGGCTGATATTGAACCAATTGGCATAGAAGAAGCAATCACTAGTGAAGTATGGCAGATAGCAATGAAGGAGGAGCTAAAGAGTATTGAGAAAAACAAAACTTGGGAAATGGTAGAATTGCCCCAAGGAAAGACTCCTATAGCTGTCAAATGGGTCTTCAAGGTGAAACTTAAACCTGATGGATCAATTGCCAAGCATAAAGCAAGACTAGTAGCCAAAGGGTTCATGCAAAGAGAAGGAATAGACTATTCAGAAGTGTTTGCCCCTGTAGCAAGAATTGAAACAGTAAGGCTTATTGTAGCCCTAGCAAACATGAAAGGTTGAAAGCTGTGGCAATTAGATGTAAAATCTGCCTTCTTGAATGGGCCACTAAATGAAGAAGTGTTCATATTGCAACCTCCTGGCTTCATATGCAGAGGAAGTGAGGAGAAAGTACTAAGGCTAAACAAGGCCTTGTATGGATTGAAACAAGCACCAAGGGCTTGGAACAAGAGGATAGATGCATTCCTCATAAAAGCTGGATTTTAAAAATGCTCTGCAGAACATGGAGTATATATCAAGGCCCTGAATTCAAATGATACAGTGATAATTTGCATCTATGTAGATGATCTCCTGATCACAGGAAGTTGTCCATCCAGCATTGAAGAAATCAAACATTGCTTGAAAACAGAATTCGAGATGACAGACCTGGGAACTCTATCCTACTTCTTGGGATTAGAATTTTCATACTCTAAACAAGGCATTCTAATGCATCAACAGAAGTACACATTGGAGGTACTAGAAAGATTCAGAATGAATGGCTGCAACTCAGTAGATACACCAGTTGAGTCCAATCTCAAGCTCACAAAGTGTGAAGATGAAGGCACAGTAGATGCAACCATGTATAGACAAATTGTGGGCAGTCTGAGGTACCTATGCCATAGCAGACCAGAAATTGCATATGGTGTGGGATTGATTAGCAGATTCATGAGTGATCCAAGACAATCTCACTTATCCGCAGCCAAGAGGATCATGAGGTATCTCAAAGGAACAATTGGCTATGGAATCATGTTCTCATCAAATCAAAACAGCAATGATATGAAGCCAAAACTCACAGCATACTCAGACTCAGATTGGTGTGGTGACTTAGTTGACAGAAAAAGCACAATGGGACAGGTATTTTTGCTGTCTGGGTCCTCTATATCATGGAGCTCAACAAAGCAAAAGGTGGTGGCTCTCTCCACTTGTGAGGCAGAGTACATTGCAGCATGCTCTGCTGCTTGTCAAACACTTTGGCTATCTTCTTTGTTGAGAGAATTAAAGGTGATTGCAGAAGGAAGTGTTGATCTGCTGATTGACAACAAATCAGCTATAGATTTGGCCAAAAATCCAGTGTCTCATGGATGAAGCAAACACATAGACACTAAGTATCATTTTCTAAGGGATCAAGTAAGCAAAGGCACGATTCAACCGCTTCATTGCAGAACCAAAGTTCAATTAGCGGATATAATGACAAAGCCATTAAAAGGAGAAAGATTCAAAATGTTGAGAGATCTTCTGAATGTAATTGCTAAAGTTTCGAATTAAGGTGGAGTGTTGAAAGTAATTCAAAACTTTCTGTTTTAGTGCCAAGAGTAACTAACTTTCTGTTTTTAGTAAGTCTAGTTAGTTTTATCTGTTTTTCTTGTTAACCATTGTCCTATAAATAGCAATGTAATTTTCCTTTGTAATTCAATGAAAAGTGCATAAGTGTTAAGTGCAATACACTTGCACATTTTGATAAGTTCCTCTGCTATACTTCTTTCCCTCCTACAATCAATTCGGTTCTGCATTCTCTTCTTCTTTTCCTTTACAAAATTCTTCTTCTGTATGCAAAGTAACAAAAGTTCACAAGGTTCCCAACAGTAGACAACTAAATTATCTGACTAAAACTATACATTATTAGTTATAAGTGTTGTTAGTTGATTCCTTAATTCAATGAAGGAAAACCATTAGGATGTAATTGTGAAGTACATTACATGATCTCCTGAAAGAGTTGATCTAAGAGAATATGGGTCATATTGATATCATCACTAGATATAATAGAAAGTCAATTTCAGCTTTTTGTATTCTCATTGTAAGCAACTTTTTTTCTCATGAAGAATTCAAAACATAATGCTATTGCTAGATGAAGACCAAACGCATAATACAAATTTGTGTTTGTTGTTGTAGGAGAGCTTGCATGGCTCAAATAGAAAGATTGCTAATATTAGTAAAAGTTTTCTTGATGTGTAGAGAAATATGAGAATGGAGAAAAAGAATTTGTGAATGATTCATCTAAATTGCATTGATTAAAAGAAGAAAGGGGAATCCCTTTATACACAACAAGTTGCCAAAACCATAAAGAGAATTAACAGAAATAAGAACCACTTAACTAACCACTACTTTAAGAAATTGGGCCTAGCTAATGCTGCAACTGAACAAAACGAAGAAGAATAATAAGAACCACCAAGGCTTCCATCAAAGCTTCTAACACCCCCTCAAGTTGGGCGGTGGATGTCGAGAAGACCCAACTTGGAAAAGAATCTATTGAAAGATGTTGAATGTAGATGTTTAGTAAATATATAAGCAAGTTGACGAGAAGAAGATATAAGCAATAAGTGAATGAGTCCCTTTTTTATTTTTTCATGAACCACGTGACAATCTATCTCTATATGCTTGGTTCGTTCATGAAAAACAAGATTATGAGCCAAGTTGATAGCAGACCGATTATCACAGTATACTGAACTTGGAGAAGGAATAGTGTTATGTAAATCATCAAATAGGTAATGTAGCCACTGAAATTCATAAGCTAAGCTGTCCAAAGCTCTATACCCAGCCTTAGAGGATGAATAATAGACTGTATTTTGCTTCTTTGTTTTTCATGAGATGAGTGAGTCTCCAAAAAAAACACAACAACTAGTGAGTGATTTTTCTGGTATCAAGACAGTAGGCCCAATCTGAGTGTGCAAAGCTAGTGAGTTTGAGAGAAGACTGAGAGGAGAAGAAAAGTCCTTGAGAGGGAGAGGACTTGAGATAAAGAAGCACCCACATTGTAGCCTTGTAGTGAGTATCCATTGGTTGTGCCATGAATATGCTTAATTGTTGGACAACATAAGAAACATTTGGCCCAATGATGGTGAGGTATAACAATCTGCCTACAAGTCTTCTACAACAAGAAGGGTTAGAGAAGGGTAATTCTTGATGATGTTGAAGCTTGACTAAACATGACTTGGTTGTTTGCAGGATTATACAGCTTGTATGATCCAGTAGAGTTGTAACCAACTAGGATCATTGGTTCATTCTTGTTATCAAGCTTCTTTCTACTTTGATATGGAATGTGAGTGTAGCAGAGTGAGCCAAATACTCTTAGTTGTCTTATTGAAGGCTTTATTCTAGACCAAGCTTCTTCAGGTACCATTGAGTCTAATTTCTTGGTTGGACATTTATTGAGGACAAACACAGTTGTTGTGGCAGCCTTACCCCAAAAGCTATATGGCAAGTTCTTTGTCTTCAACATACTCCTAACCATGTTGAGTATTGTCCTATTTCTCCTCTCAGCAATGCCATTGTGTTGAGGTGTGTAGGGGGCAGTTACCTCATGCACAATGCCTTGGTCCTTACAGAAATCTGAGAAGGCTCTTGATGTGAACTCACCACCTCCATCTGTTCTGAGTATCTTAATATTCTTGCCTGACTGTTTTTCTGCCAGCTTCTTGAACTCCTTGAGTATTGACAGGACCTCGCTTTTGAGCTTGGTGAGGTAAACCCACACTTTTCTACTCAATTCATCTACAAAGGTTACAAAGTATTTGTTGCTTCCTAGTGTTGGAGTATCAAAAGGCCCACACACATCTGAGTAAATGACTTGTAATAGATCCTTGGCTCTAGAGGCAGTGCGATTGCTAAATGAATTCCTTGGCTGCTTGCTGATGAGACAATTGTCACACACTTTCTTTGGAATCTGTATTGCATGCAAGCCTAGTACCATGTTTTTGGCACTAAGTGATCTCAAATCTATAAAGTTCAGGTGGCCAAATCTTAGGTGTCATAGCCAGGAATCTTCACCAACCATGGCAGATAGACATTGAGACTCCACACTTGCCAAGCTTATCTGAAAGGTTCTATTGGTAGCCATAGTTGCTCTCATGACTAACCTCCTTTTCTTATCATAGATCTCCAGTGCACCATTGAGCAGTTCCATTGAGAATCCTTTCTCTAATAGTTGTCCCATACTTATCAGGTTGCTCTTCATGTTTGGTACATAAAGCACATCAATGATTAGTGCATGATTTCCATCCTTCTTGTTGATCAAGACATCCCCTGTGCCCTCAGCTTGGATTACCCTGTTATTAACAAATCTAACAGTGCTTTTCTTTTTGTCATCATAGTTAACTAACCAATCTCTATGTCTAGTCATGTGTGATGAGCAACCATAATCTATGTACCAAATGTCATGGTTCTTACTAACCTGACTTGTGACCATCATGAGCAGGAGGGGTTGATCATCATTTTCTGCTTCATTCTCTTCCTTAGCCATGTGTGCTTCACTGAGTTGTTTGCATCTATTGTCATCTTGTGTGGATGATGTCTTACATTCAGTTGAGAAATGACCAATCTTGCCACAATTGAAGCACCTTATCTTCTTTCTATCAAATGTTTTCCTTCCTCCTCTCCAATGACTCAGGCCACCTCTCCTTGCTGAGTGTTCTGGTTTATCATGTTCAAGTCTATCTTGCTCTTTATTTTGAAAGCTTTTGTGACTTGTACTTCTAAAACTCCCTCTGCCCTTTCCTCTGAATCTATTCCTTCCTCCATAACTTCTTTTGCCTGTGACTTGTGCTTGCAGAGCTTGATCAACTGATCTTTCATTTGATCTTTCAATAAGTCTCTGCTCACGTGCCTCAAGTGATCCTTGAAGATCTTCTATCTTCAACACCTCTAAGTTTTTGGATTCCTCTATTGCCACTACAATGTGGTCAAAGTTAGGGGTGAGTGTGCGCAAGATCTTTAGCACTGATTGATCAATGAGTTTTTCTCCACAGGCCTTCATGGCATTCATGTGTGAGACAATCCAGTTAAAGAATTATCTCACCTTCTCATTTCATTCCATTTGCATCAGTTTGTATTGTCTCCTTAGAGTTTGCAACCTCACTTTCTTTAATTGCTCAGCTCCCTGGTTGCAGGCTTCAAGAATCATCCAAGCTTCCTTTGAGTTGGTTGCACCAGAAATTTTTTCGAAGTGAGCTTCATCTACACATTGATGTAACGGGAACATGGCCTTACAATCCTTCCTTTTATTCTCCTTGTTTATTCTTCTTTGTTCATCCGATGCTCCTTCATCAAGAGTAGGATATCCTTGTTCTACAATCTCATCAACCTCTTGGTACCCCATGATTGCCTTCATTTGTACCTTCCATCGATTCCAGTTCTTTCCATCAAGGATTGGGAGGTTTGCTGGAAAATTTGTTCCACTTATTCCCATGGTTCTTGTTCTGGTTTTCTGAGTTTGATAAAGGTGCTTGTATTGATCTTGAACTCAAGCTCTTGATACCAATTTGTTAGAACAAAGAAAGAAAGAAAACAGAAAAACAGATTGAGATTGAGATTGAGAGAGTAAGAGAAGAAAAGATGATGCTCAATGTATATCTTCTTATATATTCAAGTTGATTGAGTTCGTTTACATTTATATGTGGAAGCCTATTTATAGTAAGCTATTACCCACCTAACTAACAACTAACATAACAGAATTTTGAATTGTACTCTTCTAACATAAACATGTATAACATGTCTACAATAATGAATCCAAAGTTAATTTGAAGATGGATTGCTATTTGAATTCCGAACCAATAAATGTGATCATGCTCGGACTACATACCGTAGTTAAGTTGAAGATGACTTAAGTTGATTTTTTACACAGAAAAAAACACTTGTTTTTCTTCTAAGTTAATTTATTAACTGGACTTTGAACACCCTATAATAACTCATAATATGTAAGGAAGTAGGAACACGAAGAAGCTTGAAGTTTGAACCACCAGCTTATTAAGAAGCTATTATGAGTATAACCTTTGCGTGTATTGATGTATTTTTTCTATCAGGACAGGTACTAGATATGCTTAATTAATTGTGAGTTATTTCTGAAAGCTGCATAACATTTGAAGCGGCAGATATTTTTAATTATTTAATTACAAAGCAAAAACATAACATGATAAAATATTATAATATCATCTGATCTATTTAATGAATTTACTTAGTGTGAACACTCATTTTTGTCCGGCCCAGAAAAAGTCCAAAACATTTTTCAAAATAATTTGCAAAAAAAATAAATACTTAGATTTCTGAAAATTGCAAGATTAATAAAGTATTTTTTATTATTTATTTTGGTTTCTCAAAATTATAATATTAGATGAATAAGTAAAACTATTTATTTATTTATTTCAAATTTATGAAAATAAATAAATAAAAACCATGCTCGTTTGAATTTCAAATAAAAACAATAATATAAATTTAAAAAACTTGGTCAAATAACCAGAAAATCAAGTGAGATTATGTTCCTTAAAATTTGCAAAAAAAAAAATAATAAAATAAAAGTGGTTACCATAATTTTAGAGATTTAGGTTATTTTTATTATATAAATATGTGTTAGGTTATTAGGAAGGGGTTGAAAAAATAAAGGGGTTCTTCTTCTCAAAACACTCTCCAAACAAAAGAGAGCAAAAAACTGTCAAAAAAAGAAAAGAGAAGAGACACTGTCAGGAGAAATTCAACGTGTTATCCAGTGTGGGCAGGCTCACTTCTGTTCACGTGCAGTCTTCTTTACGTGAATCACGTTCGCTGGATCTCCATACTTTTTTCATATGCGTTGACCATTATAATTGGTCAATCAGGTTGCGCAAATCACCCAGTTCCAGTACAATCAGCCACACCAGATTATTCCATCTATGAGAGTGCAGGATCTCTTACCCGAAAGTGCACGCTCCTCTCCGTGCACCCTCACCATTCAGCCAACCGAAGACCACGACGTGGACTCTCCCTTGGTACATCTAATACCAACCATTGTGAACATGACACAAAACAACCTTATTTGGTTTCTTCCTCACAGGATTATAACTCTCACAGGTTTATTTTTTCCCCTTTTTGCACAATGTTTCTATTTCTATATTGTAAAATCAACTAGATTTCACAAAAAAAATGTAATCATTTTTTTTTTATAATATCAAACAGAATCAATAACAAAAATAAATATAAATAAATATTTTTTTATGAAATAGATAACTAACATAGTAATAACTAAAAAAGAATCAAAAAATTCATTTAATATAGTTAACACTCAACAAACTCTTTTTAAATTCAAATATAAATTTTTTCTAATCAAATAGTTATAACTTTTTTTTTACTATAATTAAAATATCATTCATAAAAAAATTATTTTTGTACAAATATTTATATTTAAAAATATTAATTATGAATGCTTATGATATAATTTTGGAATTTTGAGATTTAATCAAAGATGGGGAGAAGTTCGCCTTGGAGGCCTATTTCTTCTCAAATCATCTTCGAATATGCCGCTTCTTTTCAATCGATTAAATCTAAAGTCAATTAAACTCTATTTTCTCAATTAAATAAATAACAAAAATTAATCAAATCAACATTATTTTCATAAACAAAACTTGCTAGAAAAATACATTTTTTATTAAAATACACTCAACCAAAGTCAATCTTGTCAAACACAATAAAAAACTAAATAATTTTTCTATTTAATAATTAATCATTTAATAAAAATAATAAAGTCAGGGTAGCGGACAGGTAGGATGCTAATACCTTCCATACCTTGTAAAAAATGTGTGGCGACTCTAAACAAAGTCGTGCAATTACAATAGTTCGTACAAGGTTATAGAAAGAAAAAAAAAAGCGAAATGAGCAAACAAGACCAATCTTCAGTAAAAAGGGAAGTCTACAAACAATAGCATACATGTAATATCCAAGCTGAGGATGGCTAACCCTTTGAACCACCATATTCATATATCTTCTCTCAAATGTATCTTTTCCAAATCCAGAACTCAATCATTAAAAAATAATCCCCATCAAGACATCAACTTGATTTGATTTTTGTTTTAATGGCAAGTTTAATGACTCATTTTTGCTCATAAGTAGTGCTACTGAATGATTACTCTTTGTATTTTCTCCGCAACAATAAAAGCTTTAACATTGGGGTTAATCACAAGTCATTTGAATGATTATTCACAAGTAACATTCAACCCCGTCATCAGTGACATGAAATGTAAAAAATATTACACAACGGGTAACAGGTAAAAGCAACGCAATTAATAGAAAGTATCTCACATGAAAATTTTGCAGAAATAGTTTTGACCAAAACAACAATGATATCAAAGTAAGCATTGATGGGAAGACAATGATACCACCAAGTACAACAGTTCACTAACAAAACCACAGACAAATCAAAATGCTGAAAATACAAATTAACAATGTAACAGTTTTTCATTGAGGCAAAGCTCAACTAAGTTTATAATATAAAGTAGTCTCAGTAACTTAGAGCTTGTCTTCAAACTCAGATAGTGGTGTCATCTGCTCCTTCAAACCCTTCCTCTTACGAATGTCAGTAACAAGTGTTGAAGCTTGTGAGCCAGCTTCCAATGGATCAGAGGACATCATGTCCCAGTGATCAAAGACACATTGTGGGAAGGCCTGTCCTGATGTTGAAGCCCTCAGCTGACTGGAGAATCCGAAGGACTCAACGACTGGGAGATAGGCCTTGATGTTGTAAAGTGGGGTACCAGGCCTCTGCATTTCCTCAAACACATGACCACGTTTCTGATTAAGAACACTGTAGATACCACCAAGAGCTTGCTCAGGAGCCTGGATTTCGACGAGGTAAACTGGCTCGAGAAGCCTGGGTTTGGCAGTCAACTGGGAAGCATAGAACACCCTCCTAGCAGTAGGAATGATCTGACCACCACCTCTGTGGATAGCATCAGCATGCAGAACAACATCACATACTTCAAAGCAGATAGCTCTCATATTTTCTTCAGCCAAAGCACCTTCTTTTGAAGCCCACTGAAATCCAGCAACAACAGAGTCCTTGATTTCATTCAAGTACTGGACTCCCTTACACATATCAACCACCATGTTGGGTCCAAGGGTCTCAGGTCCAAAACACCAGATCTTTTTGGCAAGATCCTTATCCCAACCAAAATCCTCTGACAAGATCTTGGAACGAATTTTGGGGTCATCCCTTGGTCCAATCTTTCCATCATCGATGGCCTCTGCAAGCCCATCCTCCAAAGGTCTTGCCTCCATGTACAAACGGTTGTGCTTGTTGGGAGACTTGCTCATCACAGTGCGGATTGACCTGTCAAGTACAGTCTCACGGAATGACACAACAGGGTCAGATTTAATAATCTCAGCTCCACCCATGAAATCATCCTGCAAGTCCTTCAAACAGATCTCAAGATGAAGTTCTCCAGCACCAGCGACAATGTGCTCCCCAGACTCCTCAATGGTACAAACAACCATAGGATCTGACTTGGCCAAACGTTTAAGACCTTCAACAAGTTTGGGAAGATCTGATGCAACCTTACACTGAACAGCAACACGGACAACAGGTGAGACAGAAAATTTCATTGCTCGAATAGGGTGGGCATCAGTTTCCTTCTCATTTGTGAGTGTAGCATTCTTGGTGATAAATTGATCCAAACCAACCAAGGCAACTGTGTTACCACAAGGAACATCCTCAACAGTCTCCTGTTTCTTACCCATCCAAATGACAGTTCTTTGCACACTTTTAACATACAGGTCCTTCTTTTCTCCAGGGACATAATTTGGTCCCATAATTCGGACCTTCAAACCAGTTGACACTTTACCAGAGAAGACACGTCCAAAAGCAAAAAATCTACCCTTGTCAGATGCAGGAATCATCTTTGAGACATAAAGCATCAGAGGCCCTTCAGGATCACAAGCTCTAATAGCAGAAGCATACTGATCATCAAGGGGACCCTCGTACAAATTCTCAACACGATACCTTTGGGCTATTGACGGAGAAGGAAGATGAAATATCATCATTTCCAATAGTGCACTAGCTGCTGGGAGCCAGGTTTGCATGACACGTTTCATCAATGCTTTGCCCATCAGATCCTTCTCATCAGATTTCAAGGTAACACCTAGTTTTTGCAACATAGGCCATAGCTTATCCTTCTGGTCATTCATACAAGTATTAATGATCTGCTTGATAGGCTCATAACAAAACTGAACGAACCCACGCTTACAAGAAGGGGAACCAGTACTTTTGGTGGTCCATTTCTTGGTGGCAGGATCAAAGAAGTTCTCACCCCACAGCCTTTCCATCATCTTTGACTCGTCAACACCAAACTTTGAGGCATACATTTTAGCGAAGTTTGTCAGAGTGAAAGCCCAGCCATGCAAACCAGCAGAAAAAGCAACTGTACCTTTCTCTGGATAGACCATGACATCACCAAGAAGTGGATCTTCATATGTAGCCATGATCACATTAGCATTCTCAATAACCCTCTGGAAAGTCTGGTAAGCCTCCTCCCCATCAACTTGGAGCTCAAGGAAGCATCTGTCCATTTTGTTAACAGTCAAAACCGGCCTAATCCTTTCTCCCAGAGCCTGTCGTAGCACAGTTTCAGTTTGGACACACACACCTTCAACACAATCGACCACCACTAGTGCACCATCAGTAATCCGAAGTGCAGCAGTAACCTCAGATGAGAAGTCAACGTGTCCAGGTGAGTCAATGAGATTAATGAGATACTCATTTCCATTGCGCTCTCCCGTAAAACTCTTGAGAGATTCAGGAGTCATCTCATAATAAAGTGATATACCAGTGGACTTGATTGTAATACCACGCTCAGCTTCATCAGCACGGGTGTCAGTCATACGGACATCACCTGCCACTTCTTGTGCAATAATTCCAGCAGCAGCAACAAGGGAATCCGTAAGAGTTGATTTTCCTGCATTGTAAAGAGAAACAACAGTGTTATCCAGACTAGCAAAGTAAAATACAATGCGACAAATCATGAGAACATCAATCTGATATAAACCATTCTTGAAGTCAATCGTGTCTATAAAAAATATCTCCAGGAGCATAAAGAAAGAAAAGTAAGATAAACTCAATAAAAAGTAATATTATATCTTTAATAAAAAACAATTAATACTTTCTCATTAAATAAATAGATCACACTTGTATCATTATATGAAAGATAAATATAACAGCGTAATGACAATCAGAAAATTGCATAACAAAGAATGTAATTGTACAAACAAAAGAAATCCAATTAATGCATACCATGGTCAACATGAGCAATCACAGACATATTACGGATATTGTGCTTGTAGTCCATAATACGCCTAAGCTCTTCAGCTGTGAACTTCACCTGCAGATATTGGCAAGTAAATTTTAATTCAGCTATACATATAACACCAAAATAAAAAAAATTCCAGAGGTAGTGTTCATTGACTTACCATTTTGTCAGGCCTTTAATTCACACAAAAGCAGGTATGCCAGAACTGAATCATCAAAACAATGAAGTTAGCTATCTAAACAATAATTGACCACAAAGAAGAAAAATAAATAAATAAGAGTTGTTGTGTATCCGTCAAAAGTAAACTTGAAATAATAAGAAAATAGAAAATCACTACTCATATATTCATATATACATATATATAATATAAAGTTCCATGTGAACTATACTCCCTTAGATCGGAAATATTTTACTCAATTATAATTTTTAAAAAATAGTATTGTAACTATATATACATGTGTTGATGTATTTCAAAAAAATCTGCAATCACCTCACTATTTAATTGACTTTCTAAAGAACAAAACCCGAAATTATCACTTCAAAGCACAAACTAAATCAGATTTGTATCTTAAACCAAAGATCCATTCCTTACAACATAAATAACCAAACAAAACATTAAAAATAAAATCAACACCAATAAATTGAGCTCAAATCGAAAGTTTACACAAATAACAACATAAACACATCAATTAATCACAAAATATAATCAAAATAACATAAAAGTATTCAGCTAAAGCACAAAAACAGCGATAACACACAAAAAACACGAAATAGAGAAAACGGTTACAGATCTAGTTGAGAAATGAAAAATAAAACGAAAAAAACGAGAAATCAGATTCAAATGGTGGAGAGAAAACGAACATGAAGAAGGAGAGACAGGCGGCGAAAAGAACGTTGCTGCCTTTCTCTATAGAGAGTATATAAAGATGTCTGAAGTGTGATTCTGAGGTTTATATCAACCTAGCTAAACGCGATACTCTTGTTTGAGTTTTGGGCTTTTTTTCTCAGGGCCCAATACGTTGATTTGTTTTTATACTGGGGTATCTGGGTAGATACTAAGAGCGTCAAGGTATATTCGTTGGTTGATAAAATAAGGAACATTATCTATAATAGATTAATTTGGATGCAAAAGTAGCAAAAACCATATTTGTAATGGGTTGGGTTTGGATCCACACTTTAAATCTCATAAGTAATTGGATCTAGAATTTTAAACTTGCAGTTGGATGAATCTAAATCCAAGTAATGATATATAGATTTAATGATAGTTGGATGGGTCTAAACTCATAATTCTTAAATCGATATACTATTGTGATTTTGTTGAATATACCTCATTTTTCATATGCATTATGGAGCACAAGGTGCTAATTTATACAAGCTATAGTGCCAAGCTAATTACTTGAAGCCTAAGTTAACTAACTAATTGATAAGCAACAAATCAAAATAAACTTTAACTACCCCAACCAACTTTGGGATGAACCTTTTTTAGAATATACAAGAAATAGCCCATGGAAAACATGTGAGTAAAACAAGAGTCCACGTGATTGATTTCTGACCGAGCCAGGTTGGAGTCACGTGGCCCATGCTTGATGCGGCATGCCTGCACCATGCCTGCACCATGCTTTATATCAGATGCGCCAGCCTTGACCGAGGCTCGTTGAGTCTGATGCGTCACGCCTATGCCATGCCTGATGTGTGATGCACCAATCCTGACCGAGGTGCGTTGAGCCTGATGCATGATACTTGCGCCATGTCCCATGTCTGAAGCATCACATCTGACTGAGGCACTTTGTTTCTGGTTCAGTAATTCTGATCGAGGCGCAGTGCTTGGTGCGTCAAGGTTGGGTGAGGCACAATGTGCTTGGTGCACCAAGCCTGACCGAGGCGTAGTGCCTGGTGCACCAGTTTTGACCGAAGCACATTGTGAGTGTTGCAGTATATCCTAGGTTATTCTAACCGTATGATTTTGGTCAGTGACCTTTGCTAGGCTTTGATGCATATAATTTGTAGTTGCTGAATTATTTTGAGGTTGCTTCTTTGGCAAGGTAGGTGCAGACTCCAATATATATATAGAAGAACAAATATACCAACAAGTTGTTGATTTTATGGTGTAAGATTTCTCTATATCCCAAAAAACTAAAAGATTATTTGTTTGATTCTTGAGAGTCACACTTATTAGGAGGGTCACATATCTAAAACAAATTAATTAGTTATTCATAACATAAGGTGTGAGATATTAAGAAAAGTAACTAATATTAAAAACACAGAACTACTATACTAAAAAATGGAGGGCAATGAAAGAAAAGACACACGAATTACATAGAAGAAAAAACATAATAGAAATCTATTAACTATATAACAATATATTAACTATATAATAAATAAACTTTTGTCGCATCATCATTTCCCACATATTACCTCCTCTTTTATTTCTCCCTCCTAAATGGTTTCATGGTAATCATATATATATATATATATATATATATATATATATATTCTTACATTATATTTGTCCTTTCTTGATTATAGTAATTATTAGCTATATAACAAAATAAACTTTTGTCACATCATCAATTGCACATGTCACCTCGTCTTTCATTTCACCCCCTTAAATGGTTCCATGATAATCATATGTATGATTATGGTAATAATTTATTTAATAAATAATTATTGCATTTCTGATGACTATACATTAAATTGTGTTTGAATTGTTATTGAGATTAAAGAAGACACTTTATGGACTAAAACAAGCTCCAAGAGCTAGGTATAGTCGAATAGAGGCGTATTTTTTTAAAGAAGGATTTAATAAATGCTTATACACTATTTTTAAAGTTGGACCTGAAGGAAAAATACTTATTGTTTGCTTATGTGTTGGTGACCTTATATTTACCGGAAATGATTTGGGAATGTTTGAAATGTTCAAAAAGTTTATGATGATTGAGTTTGAAATGACTGATCTTGGCTTGATGCATTATTTTCTTGGTATAGAAGTAGTGCAATCAACTAATGGATATTTTATTTCTCAAAAGAAGTATGCCAAAGAACTCTTAAACAGGTTTCAAATGCAAGATTGCAATCCTACAAGTACTCTATATGAGTATGGCTTGAAGCTAAACAAAGATTCTGAAGGAAAAAATGTGGATAACACATTATTTAAGCAAATTGTGGGTAGTTTAATGTATTTAACTTGTACGAGGCATAACATAATGCATTCTGTCAGCCTAATTAGTAGATACATGGAAAGTCCAACTGAAATGCATCTCTTAGTTGCCAAAATAATTCTTCATTATCTTCAAGAAAAAAACAACCTGGGCTATTTTTCAAGAAGGGTTAAAAATCAGAATTGATTGGATTCACTGATAATGACTTTGCAGGGGATCAAGATGATAGAAGAAGTACTTTAGGCTATGTATTTATGCTTGACACAGGGGTTGTGTCATGGTTATCTAAAAAACAACCTATAGTGACATTATCAACTACTGAAGCTGAGTTTGTTGTTTCTTCAACTTGTGCTTGTCAAGCCATTTGGTTGAGGAAAATACTTGAAGAACTACATTTCAAGCAAGAGGAGTCTACTACAATATATTGTGATAATACCTCAACCATCAAACTCTCCAAAAATCCTATACTTCATGGAATAGTAAACATATTGATGTTAAGTACTATTTTTTGAGAAACCTTAACAATGATGAAACAATTGTCTTGAAGTACTGCATAAGTGAAGATTAATTGGCAAACATCTTTACCAAACCTCTCAAAGAACCATCATTCCAAAATTTGTGAAATTTGTTGGGTGTTTGCAAGTTGCAGCAACAGAGTTAGTAAACTTTAAGAGGGGGAATGTTAGATATTTTTATTATTCAGTTTATGTGTTGTGTAGTTTATGAGTAGTTTAGCAAGTTACCTCTACTTTAGAGGAATTATTATATATAATCTTGAAACTAATTGAAACTTTTTTTCTTTGCCTATTTTAAGGCTGCCATCTAGTACATAATGAAAAATAACAGTTTGCAATTTTTATCTTCTTAACACTTTCCATCACATTTAAACATAGATTCACAACACCATAGTAAACAATTGAGAGAGGCATAAATAATTTTTATTTTATTTTTTCTTCTTTTTCGTAGCTATCTAGCTTTGTCTAGACTCAATTTGTTCCTAAACATCGCTCAATAGTTTTCTTAATTTTTAGGATTAGGCTTGTCATATCATAATGAATAAATAATTGTTTGCATCTTTTATTTAGTTTTGTGATTCGATTATTATTGTGCCTCATTTATATAAGTTTGGTGAGATACGAAGAGGAAAACCCAAACACTAATTAGATTTAAATTTTATTTCATGAGAGTAATCTCAAACTTTTGAGGGTTACATTAAATTACTATAGAGTGATTGTTAAAATACAACTAAAGATTGTCTAGAATCATATATCATGAGAATAAATATTAACTTCAATCGAACACAAATTATGTACATGAAAAAAGAACACTACATATAATTAGGTAATAGACTTAAATTTAATAGAAGTGTGTAGTTAAGTCGGATTTGTTTATGTCCCTAAGGTACACAATTTTAGGAACTCCCTTGTCTCATCTTATCTTTTATTTTATTTTTTATATATATCTTTCATTTTATATTATTTTACCTTTATAAATTATTATCTTAAGTATTTAAAATAACTAAGTAAAAGTAATTAATAATTATTTCCGATCCACGTGGTATCAATCTATTATTACACGACATTAAGACTTTTATACTTATGGTATGCGTGTCATTTAAGAAAGTTGTTGATTTAGAATCACAACATTAATAGATATCACATATTACAATTAATTTCTTCTATGTCACTTTAATTTTGTTTGTTTAGAATTTGCTCAACCTAACTGATTCTTTTTAATATGTGTGATTACCTTTTTAATAAATATCGTTTTGACGAATTGAACTTTTAAATTTTTGACAATTCTAAAATTTAGCGAAGTCTTATATTACCATACCAATTATTTATTGATATTTATTTGTATAAAATGAATATTGAATTCTACCTTTTTAGTTTGTTTCTTTTCCTATTTGCCCCCCAAAAACTTATGCTAAGATAAATAACAAACTTAAACTAAAGAGAAGATAAGAAACAACAACAAACATGGTTGGCTTCAAGCCTAACTCAGAGAGACTTCATGAGCTCCAACAATTTGATGCAACAAAAGCTGGTGTCAAAGGTCTTGTTGATCGAGGGGTTACAAAAATTCCAACCTTGTTCCATCACCCACCTGATAAATATGATAACAAGGCCTCAAGCATAGGCAACAAAGAACATATCATACCAATCATAGACCTCGCAGATATTGGCACAGATCCAAGTACACACCAAGAAATTGTGGGAAGAATAAGAGAAGCATCTGAAAAATGGGGTTTCTTTCAATTGGTGAATCATGGTGTCCCTGTGAGTGTTTTGGAGGAGATGAAAAATGGGGTGTTGAGGTTTTTTGAGCAAGATATTGAGGTGAAGAAAGAGCTATATACTCATGATCAGATGAAGACATTTATATATAATAGTAATTTTGATATGTATAGTTCACCAGCACTTAATTGGAGAGATTCTTTTATGTGTTACTTGGCTCCTAATGCTCCTAAACCAGAAGAATTGCCACAAGTATGCAGGTAAGTTAACGTTTTTATAAAGAAAATCTTCAAAGGGTCATCCACGGTTTCTAACCTGTGATGCATAGATATGGCAAATTTTTAAAAATCAGAGGATACAACATACAAAATTAATATAAGATTTACATAAGAACATCAATTTGAAGGATATTTAAGGTACAAACATAACATGTGCACTTGTGTTTAAAATATAAGCATCACAATTAAGTAGTTCCTGGCACATAATCTAAAAAACAAATTAAAACAAAGACATTAACATTTCAAAAGCTAGCATTTAGAATTGCATACACTATATATTTCACCAGCATTAGTTTAATAATTCAGAAAACAACAGAAAAAAGCTATAGAAAGAAGATTAGAAGTATCTACAGGTGATTTAAATTGCAGACCGCAGTACTTGATGTGACCGCAATATTGTGGTTGCAGTCAGAGCCGCAACCACATCACACTGCGCAATTCGGGACACCAAATCACAATGTTACGGTTGTATCGAACTGCAATGCAACCACATCGAACCGTGTTTGGGCCGCATCAGGTCATATCTGGCCGCAACGATTTCAATTTTTTTAATTACAAAAATAATTCATACCTCACTGGTCGTGATCTGCATCACAATGACCACAACTGCAATTTAAAATATTGGTATAAGTGTCGGAGTACCAGTACAGTGCATATAGCAATAGGCTATAATTTGTGTCCCTAGTTGTTTAAAACAATTATGATGAAGGTTGTGATATGAAGTTAGACAAAACAACTATAGAAGCCAATGCAAACTAAGTTACAAAGTGAAAGAAGGTAAAGTTGAATGTTTTATTTCTACCATAGTTATAGAATTCGTTATACTCACTGCGTACCATGAACCAGTTTGCGAGAACCGATTTAGTTGCTTATGACTGCATCTTCTTGTAGGGATATACTTCTGGAATACGGGAAGCGTGTTAAGAAACTGGGGATTGTACTTTTGGAATTACTATCAGAAGCTCTTGGGCTGCATTCAGAGTATTTAAAAGACATAGGCTGTGCTGAGGGGCTTCTTTCACTTTGCCATTACTATCCAGCATGCCCTGAACCAGAATTAACTATGGGAACTACCAAGCATTCTGATAACTGTTTTCTTACAGTGCTTCTCCAGGATCAGATTGGTGGCTTACAGGCTCTTTATCGGGACATTTGGATTGATATACCGCCGGTACCTGGGGCTCTAGTAGTTAATATTGGTGATCTTCTGCAGGTATGTTCTTTGTTGTTCTCAGTGTTTAAATTATAGTTGCAGTGGTCGCGGTTGCAGTTATTGTGATTGTGGTCACGGTTAAGTTATTGTGATTATGATCATTGCGGCCGATGCGTTGTGGTCATTGCGGTGCGAATTATTTTGTGATTAAAAAATAGTTTTGAGTTCGATGCAACCTAAATGCAGTCCGATGCAATCTAATGTGACCTAAATGCAGTCCGATGTAGTTGAGCTGCAACCACATGATTATGTTTCGGTGTCATACCACAATGGTGGTGTGACGTGGTTACGACAGTCACCTCAACTGTAATATTGCGGCCACATCACGTGATGCTGTCTGTAGTTTAAATCACTGGATGTTCTATGTGTAGTTTTTTCTGCAATAGTTATTGTCAATGCTTATTGCTTATACTGTTTCAAGCCACAAACTAATAACTTTACTATGTTTATATTAAAATGGTTAGTCTAAGTTAAATTTATGCTCTTGGTGCTTAATGTTTTATTAAATGTTTTTATCATTGCCCTTGCATTTCAAACTGCTATTAGGAATATGAGAGTATCATATTATGTAACAATGCCTAAGACATCAGAGGGAGTATGTAGAAAATAAGGTAGGACCAACTGTAATCATATTTTGAAAACTATAGATGAGAAGAAGCATGTGCAAGTATGTTTTAGTAGCATAGTTATTTTTAAAAACATTGTACCTCAGTAAAATGCAAATGTGTCGTGAAGTAACTTTGAAACTATATCATCTACCTCATTCTCTTAGACATAATTTAAATACTCATTGGGCTACTTCTTTCAGTCAATGAGTTTTGAGATGAACTTTAACATGATATCAGATTTAGAGCACAACTTTTTTTTGGTTATCATGTGCCAAAAAGATGTGCTTTAATCATGGGTCAAAGGTAACCCTTTGCCTGGTTCGGCAAACTTTCATGGGGGGACATGTTGGGAAGTAAGTCCCACATAGTCTACCTCATTCTCTTTGTACGATTTAAATACTTGTTGGACTATTTCTCTATTGCCAATTGATTTTGAGATGTAACTTTGGAAAATAAAATAGTTTTGTACAAGTTTGGAACTCCACAAGTTCTTGTGTTATTTGAAATGTAATGAAAGTACATAGAAGTAGCTAATTATTATTTTTTCTTGACCTGCAGCTTATAACAAATGACAGATTCAAGAGTGTTGAACACAGAGTTGTGGCAAATCTCTTAGGTCCAAGAATATCTGTTGCATGCTTTTTCAGCGCAGGTATTAAATCATCACCACGACTTTACAGTCCTATAAAAGAATTGGTATCTGAAGATAATCCTCCCAAATACAGAGAAACCACAGTTGCAGATTATCAAGCCTTTTTCTATGCAAAGGGCCTTGATGGGACTTCTACTCTTCAACATTTTATGATTTGAGTGAGACATTGTGGATTGAGATGGTTAATTTAGCAACATAGCATAATAG
Source organism: Lupinus angustifolius (assembly GCF_001865875.1). NCBI lineage: Eukaryota > Viridiplantae > Streptophyta > Magnoliopsida > Fabales > Fabaceae > Lupinus > Lupinus angustifolius. Next base: position 2,555,567 of record NC_032017.1, on the reverse strand, counting down.
TTCAATGAATAAGATAAGTTGGAAGTGTTGACATTTTTTAAATTCAATATTGTCGCCACCCAATTTTACAAAATTAGGTGTTCACAGATATGAGTATGGATCTACCCTACTTAAACTCTACTAAGTGAGAGCCTCGTGTTCAGGGTCACCTTTTTAGTAATCTTGAAGTTAATGATCATATGAGATTATGGAAAAGGATATTGTTTGTAACCATATGATTTCCATTTACCATGTGGTCATATCAAGTACACTCCTTGCATCCTTTTTGAGCGAGCTTGTAGTCCTAGCTTTGCTTTTTCTAAGTTCGGAGGCACAATTTGTACAATCCCTTTTAATTTGAATGGTTTTCAAATTGTTCATTCAAGATAGATATTTCCTCAGAGTAAATTGGACAATTAGACCTGATACTCTTTTGCCATTGCATATGAAGCAAGATTTCACTCTTTTGATCATGCCTTCTCTTAACTATAGACTTATGCATATTCATTAGAATACTAACATGTTTATAAAATTATAGGAGTGATGTTATTAATGAAAACATAGATTACAACTGTCTTATGAAAATAAGACTCAAACATGAGTATTATCTTTTCCTATTTGAATTTTAATGTATGTGGTGGGGCTGCAAAAATGAGATTTTGATTATTTTAAATAGGTGTGTTATGTGAGAAGTGTTATTTTAATTGGGGGCAAAGTCTTACTCTTTCAAGAGAGGAAAAGATTAAAAGAATCACTTCTAATACTACAGGCATCATTATATTACATCTAAAGGTAAAATTACCATATTATGCTATATTTCTTTTGTTTTCTTTGTATTTTTCATCATCCATAGTGGAGTTAATCCTAATAACGAAGAGAGATTTACTTACTTCAAGAGTAAGCTTTTTACTCCCCATCCTAGCCATCACTAATTATAGAGAAATCCAATGGTTTCAATTGGTGAGTAGATCTAAACCAATAAATGTCCCTAGAATTGATGGTAGGATGAGGAATAAATTTAAAAACTTACTATTGGAGTAAGTGAATCCCCACTCTTAAGGAACATTGAAATAAAACTTAATCACATATATTAATGATCCAAATAAGAGAATCTTAAAATAGTACCTGTCATGCTTCTTGATTGAAGATAAAAGAGAAGATGGAAAGAAGAAGCTAAGAAGAATATCAGAAAAAACTTTACTTTCATTAATCGATTAAAAGATACAAAGATATATCTTATTTAAAGAATATCCAAAAAAGGAAACTTACCTAACCAACTAACTAACTTTTCAACTAGACTACAATAAACACATAAAACTAACAAACAAATAAACAAAGCATGATACTTGTGAATAATGATAATCAAGGCATTATAAACAAGCCTAGGAATTGCTTGAATCAATTTGCTAACTCCTTTGCTTGAATGACAAATGTCCACCAAGTTGCCCAAGACTCAACCCATCATGAACTTGGGTGACATTGCAATCCATGCTACTTGGACAATTCAATTCAGACTGAGAGGTCTGGCCAATTTGCTTATCCAAGTCATCCTGATCCAATCTAACCAAGCCATTTTGATCTAGTTCGATGGCCCTACTTGAGGCATTTCCAACTGATGATGCAATCTGATCCAAGACAAGCTCCATGCTATCCACCAAGTCATTCTTCATGCTATGCTGATCCAAGCCAGATTGACTTGAGCATTGGAGACAAACCTATTCTTCATCACAATTCATTAGTCTAGGCAATTTTGACACACATTTATATATTAAATTTGACACCCCCCACAAGCTGGAATGTGTATGCCACACGTTCCAAGCTTGCATACATTATTGGAAAAAACTCCAAGGGGTTGAACCTTGGTAAATACATTAGCAAATTGTAAAGTATTGTAAATTGGTAGAAGATGCACATCACCATTCACAACCTTTCTCTTATGAAGTGACAATCAATATCAATATATTTGGTTCTTTCATGAAAAACAGGATTAACTATAATGTGTAATGCAGACTGATTATCATAGTAAAGAACAACATGATCCTTATGTGGTAAGTTTAAATCATTAAGGAGATATAAAAGCCACTGAGCCTCACAACCAGTGATGACCAAGGCTCTGTATTCAGCCTCTGCAGAGGACCTTGACACTGTCTTTTGTCTCTTGCTTTCCCAAGAGATTAAAGACTCTCCTAAGAAGAAACAAAACCCTGTAATTGATCTTCTTGTGTCAAGGCATGCATCCCAATCAGAATCACTAAAATCTTTTAAAGTAATGCTACTACTTGGAGAGAAAAACAAACCTTTACCAGGAGCACCTTTTATGTATCTTAAAATTCTTATGGCAGCTTTAAAGTGTTCAGTGGTAGGAGCAGTCTGAAATTGGTTTAAATTCCCAATAGAGAATGAAATGTCTGGTCTGGTGTGAGTAAGATAGACAAGCTTCCCAAGCATTCTTCTATAGGAAGTAATGTCACGATAACAGGAGCCAAAGGTGCTATGTAGATTTATGATGATATCCATAGGACTAGTGTTAGGTTTAGCACCGAGTAGGCCATATTCTTCAAGTAAGTCCGAGACATATTTTCTTTGACACAAGCTGATGCCTTATTTACTTCTGGCTACTTCCATTCCAAGAAAGTATTTGAGGACTCATAGATCCTTTATGCTGAATTTGCTATCAAGAAGTTGCTTAATATTTTGTATTTCATGCATGTCATCATCTGTAATAATTAAATCATCCACATACACAAGTATGATAGTATAACCGTTGACATTGATTTTGGTAAAAAAAGAATAGTCTGCTTTTGAATGTGAATAACTAGAATTAATCAATACAGTGGTTAGTTTGGCATTCCATTGCCTCCTAGCTTGTTTCATTCCATAGAGGGATTTCTCTAATTTGTAAACCAAAGATGTATTAGGTATGCTAAGGCCATGGGGAGTTTCATATAAACCTCTTGTATTAGATCACAATGTAAAAAGGCTGTGTTAATATCAAGTTGGTGAAGGTGTCATCCCTTTATGGAAGCTAAGGCAAAAATGGTTCTTATAGTGGTCATTTTGACCATAGGGCTAAAGGTATCAAGGTAGTCAATCCCTACAGTTTAAGTATACCCCTTTACCACTTACCTAGCCTTATATCTCTTTATGCTTCCATCTGCATGATGTTTTATCTTAAACACCCACTTGAAGCCTATAGCCCTCTTGTCCTTAGGCAATTCAGTTAATACCTAAGTGTTATTTTTCTCAAGAGCATCAAGTTCAACATTTATGGCATCAACCTAATGTTGGTATTGGATAGCCTCAGAATAAGACTCAGGCTCAAGATCTATGCTTATGGTAGCAAAGTAATCTCTTTGACTTGATGAAAGTTTCTCATAAGAGAGAACTTGAGACAGAGGATACTTAATGTTTTTTCCTGTTCACACAAGAATCAGAAACTCCCAGGAAGCAGTGATAATCCTTCAGATACCTAGGGAGATTTCTGTCTCTATTTGATCTTCTTTGAGTTTCATGCTCAACATTTTCACTTTGAAGGGTAAGTTGCTCATGGGAATCAAGATTATGGTTATTTTCCACATTAGTAAGATGATTCTGAATGTAATCTAAATTATCATCAAGATAGTGATCATTATTGTTAAATGAGGATGTAGGAAGAGACACATCAATGTTCTTTTCAGTCCGCATATCAGCATTAGCAAAAGGAAAAATATTCTCATAAAAGTTAACATTTCTAGATATGATAATTTCTTTGTTAGCACAATCAAACAAAATATAACCCTTTGTCCCATGTTTAAATCCAAGGAAAGCACATCTCCTTGCTCTTAGATCCAATTTCTTTCTATTGTTTCTTAAAGTAGAAGCAAAAGCAAGACATCCAAAAACTTTAATTCTTATGAAATCAGGATCATGATTATAAAGTATTTGATAAGGAGACCTCTTGTTAAGGTACATAGAGGGTTGTCTATTGATGAGGTAAATTGCATGGGCAACTCCATAGTTCCAAAAACATTTTCGCAAGGAGGATTGATACATTAAGGCTCTAGTTATTCCTAGAATGTGTTGGTGTTTCCTCTCCGCGATACTATTTTGTTCAGGGGTCTCTACACAACTAGATTGATGTATGATACCCTTTGAATCATAAAACTCATTCAGCTTAAACTTTGGTCCATTATCAGACCTAATCATCTTGACCTTGGCATCAAACTGAGTATTGATATATTCTTGATTTTATAAAGTGTATGTATGCTATATATATTGTGCGAGTATCTCTTTACTTTTCTATTTTTTGATGAAGTCAAAAGGGGGAGAAAAGTTGGAGTGTATTTTCTGTAAAATTATTTCAGGCACATTACTCCGAAAGAAAGGGGGAGCATACTCAAGTCACAACTTCAACATATCTCAAAGTATGATGCTCTCAAGAAAATTACACTGTCAAGAAGATCTTGGTTTGTCATCATCAAAAAGGGGGAGATTGTGAAGTAGATCTTTGCTCCTGACCTTGGCAATGTTTTGATGAAGACACCAACATCACCAAAAAGAAGAAAAGGAAGAATACTTATGAAGACAAAGAAGATTAAAGCTTCAAGAAAATTAGATTAAGTCTCTATAGGTACTTCTATCCTAAAACTCTTAAATATACAAAGTAGTAATGCTCAAAACTATTTTTAAAGAAAACTGAAACACTTTAAAAATACTTAAAACATTTTTCAAAAATAGTGTGTAACGGGTTACTTCATCTAAGTAATAAGTTACGTGTGTGAGAAAAAGAGTTATCCAACTTAAAACTGTTCAGAGTAATCCATTACTGCCTTTGAGTAACAAATTACCAGTTTTGAAAAAGTTGAGTAACCGATTACCCAAATGATGTAATCGATTACTCTAATTCATTTTTAAAAGAACATTGGATATAGAGTTTGGGTAATTGATTACCCGCTATCAGTAGTTGATTACTGAGAGCTGTTGCATGAGATTTCAAATTTCAAAATGAAATGTTTTCACTCCAAACGAAATCTCTTCACTTCAAACAACTCCTACACTTTTAGAAATGCACCATTGGTGTTTAGAAAGTCTATATAAAGGCTCTAACTCTCACAACACAAATACACAACAATACACAATTCTTAAATTTTTTCCAAAAGCTCTTAAACTTATTCTGAAATTATTTCTCTACACTTTTTGCAACTAGTACTCAAACTTTCAAAAGTTATTTTTCTGAAGTTGTTTAGAAGTGTTTTAAAGTTTTCTAAAAGAGCATTATTATTTAGTATACTTAAAGAGTTGATTGGATTGCAAGTTATACTACTGTCATACTTGTAAAGACAATTTGTCATTGTTGTACATTCTTCAATATTGTTGCTGGATACTTTCTTTCACAGGGTGTGAAAAGAAAGGGGATTAGAATCACTTGGAAATGTGTTTTCCAAAAGTGAATAAGAATTAGGGAGTGTGTAAGGTACATAGAAATCTCGGGGTGAGATATTATAATTACAACTCATAATTCTTAGTAAAGAAATCTCTTGTGATACAAGAGTACTGGATGTAGCCTTCGGTGGACAAGAAGGTGAACCAGTATAAAATTCTTGTGTACTTTCTTCTCCCTTATCTCTTTCATTTTATCTTGATTATTTTTATGCATATATTTTCCACTGTACGCTAACTCTTGATTTTGTAGAAAAATTGGCCATAATTTTAGGTCAACTAATTCACCCCCTCTTAGTTGCAACCTCGTTCTTACCCTTTTTTTAGAAACTAAATTTTCTATCAAACTTTTTTTTTTTCATTTGCCCATATTAAAAGCTTTGATTCATTGGTTGGGGAAGCTTTGCTGATGAGTTTGGAGTTCAAATGCATTTTAACTTTAACAATGAAACTCATATTTAATCTCAAAAAAGAAAAAAATAACACAACTTAATGCATGAAACTCTCTCATTAGTAGAGTTTATATTAGGTAAGTGTAGCTAATGTAATATACGATACAATATTAATCTATTTATTGTAATAAATATGGATATAGTTTTGATAAAATAATAAGATGTGGTCAAAGAATAAACCGATGACTTTTTTTACCTTCATTTTTTAAATAGAAAGAATGAAACATTGAGAAAGAAAACTATGAGGCTTTAGTTCTTCTCCTAAGATGAATTTTTCAATCTTTCAAGTACAATAATATTATTGAAATAATATATAATTCCATTCTAACTACTCAACTAAAATTATATGTACCAACAAGGTATTGGTCTAATAGTATAAGATCCACTACATCCCAAGATAATTAAAAAGTCAAAAGTTCGATTCCTGGGAGCAACACTTGTTGGGGGGACAACTACACACACCATGAGGGTAGTACAAAAAAAAACTAAAACTATATGGTTATTTACAAGCTAGGTGAATCAACAGAAAACTTCACAACAGATCCAAGCTCATCCCAATTCTCAGATGTAAATAACTCATTAGTCACAGCAAGGTTAATCCAGAAGTTAGAAGATGGTTCAGTTAGTAGAGATTGTTGTGCCACCGAAGAGCTTAACTGACCTACATTAAACAGATTCCTAGGATAGTTTATAACATGTTTCTTCTCATTCTGATAATGCCCAAGATTTGCACCAAAATTGATATATGCTTCTTCATTAGTGTTAGTAGATTCCTCAGTGCTCTTTCTAATGCTTATGTTAATATTGTTTTGACGCTTAGAAGCTGAATGTGTTCTTATGTCTGTCATGTTCTTTCTTTGTGACACATTTCTTTTAAAAATCCTACACAGTGTCCAAATTTCCTGTATATAGAAAAGAAAGATAGAGACATTTAATAAGGAAGTTACATAATTAATTTTGACAACAAAAGTACTATTTACACTATGGATTTGAAGGGAATAACTAGCAACATAAATGAAATTATATTATGTGACTTTCTTTCTTTTCCAAAAAAAAAAAGTTGTATAAGTTTGTTACCGAAGGTTAAATGATAAATAAAAAGAAAATTAAAAAAACTACAATTTATTTATTTTTTGCTAGAATTTCCCCCAAAATGAGTAAGTTTTTTTAAAATAAAAATAAATCATTACAGAGAATAGCTTCATATTCTAAATTTTAGCAATAGTCACAAATATAATTTTAGTAGGGTTATCATAATTATGAATAATTTGTAGAAAAATATGGTAGATTACATAAATTGTTAAAATTGTAATATTGCCATAGTCATTTAGTCCTTGACCTTGACTTGTGTCAAAATCATCTTTTATATCTTCACAAATATTGCAATTTATCTAAGTTACTTACAGCTTCTTGGGCAATATCTGCATTATTCTTGGTATTGGGAATCTTTATGATGGCGCTATGATTAGAGGGAAGACGAAACTCATGCATCATCCAATCAGTTTTGCTTCCTCTGCCTGCACTGCCACAATAGTAAACAAGAGTTTTCTTGAGTCCAATGCAGTCATTGCCTTCTCCTCCGCGTGAATACACTGACTTATCTATTCCTGTTGCTTTCCAAAACCCCGAGCCTGTGACCCTGTTGGGCCTTACGCTGTTCCTATACTTCCTCCCTCTTTGACAATAGAAGTACCCTTCCTTTTCTCCTCCATTACCACTAGCTTCTTCACACATAAAAAGTGGCAATGTGGGAATAATTAGTAATCAAAATAGTAGTGTTATAAGCTAAAGTGATGCTAAAAGTTGTCACGGAATTGAAATTATCTCGATTTTTGTAATGAAATAAAAAAGGGAAGAAGAAAAGAATCAGAATTGCACTAAGTAAAGAAGTTGGTTAGAATATATATTTGGATTGTGATTATGATTTATGATGGTCTGTTTATGAATTTGATGTCAGAGGGTAAAGACAAAGGATACACGTTACATGATTCTAAAACTATCTATTTTTGTTTATTCTTCTCCAAGACTCAACTCATAAATAAATCTTTATAAATTTATATTTTGAATCTGGACATATATTTGCAAATTTTTATGTACCTATATCTATGTTGAATATGTATTTTATATATGTGCATAAAAACCTACCCATGTGAGTTTTTTGTAGGAATGTTACGAAAACAGTTTATGATGCGTCTTTGGTTTGAGAGGAAAAGTCTTATATATATAGCTGCTAAACCACTGACCTTAATTTATTAGAAATAGAATCTAACAGCCTGAAAAATGTAACATGTATAATATATTATTTTTAATGGAGTTGCCAAATTTTTGTACTCGTACAATTAATGCAAATTCATGTATCCCAAATTAAAGCTAATCCTCTTTACATATTTGTAGTCAGATCCATCTTAACCAAACTGCATGCTGCATGCATGTATCTGTGCTTTTATTTTTACTCGGAGTGACTTATGGTGTAATCACCATTATTATTGAATGATCTCATTTAGTTTCTACATTTGTGTCCCAATCTAATTAAAAAATGACATTTAATTAAAAAGAAAAATTATATAAACATAATTTTTTATAAGAAAAAAGATTCAATAAAAAAATATAAGGGGTGCCAACCCAATTACAAAGAAACAAGCACCTAAAGAGCGATCCATAAACTAACATTTGTACATTACTTGTTTGAATCCGATTGGCTTGAGACATGAAAATATGATTTTTTGTGACATATTTTCTTTTGTCGGCAAATGTTATTATGTTAGTATTTATTGTGGGCGAGACTCGAACCATAAACCTCCTTCACTTCATCCCTTCTCTTTCTCTCTGACCATCAAATTACAATATAACTCCATTTTTTTTTTCAAATTTATTATAGGTGAGATTCTAATTCACAACCTCATTTACTTCATTCCTTGAACCCTTCACTTTTGGGACATATTATCTTTGTCGATTAGTAACTTAGTAGCTTGGGAAAATATTAAGACCAAGGTAGAATACATTGCTAAAGAGCCAAGTATAATAGTAATTATAGTTAATATTTTCTTGCTTGTGTCTTAGATTGCTGCTTGTAGCATGTTTAGAAGCCAACCCGTTTATAAGGATTAAAGTTTGATTATTGTTGTGTCTAAGCTGAAAACCCTACTCTTACTATTAATTTCATCTTGTAAGAAAACCAACAAGATTTTTGAAGTTTAAGAAAAATATTGGAGTCAAGTAACAAAAGAAATAACATTAATAAGAGTTTATACATACTTGGAAGATCCCAAGGATCATGTTTGTAGATATTAATCTCCTTGATAAGTTCCATACTAATAGGTTTCTCTTCAACCTTCCTAAGAAGATAGAAACTAACAAGTTCTTCATCTGTGGGATGAAACCGAAACCCTGGAAGTGGAAATTCGTGTTCCACATACTCATCATTCTTCATGAAATCTTCATTAACACCCATCTCTCTCTCTTACAATCTTTCTCACTCTGTGTATGTGTGTTTGCTTCACTTTGCTCTAATGAAGAAGGAGAAGAATATAAAGACTTACTACAATTTCAACAAAGTGGTGAACCTTGTTTCTACAATTATAGTGTGAAGGAAAGTCATAAAAAACGGATGAATTTTGGAGTCAACCCATGATTTTTGACCTCGTGCCTTCATAAATTTGTGTGGTGATGGACTCGTTCTCCTTGTTTAACTTAAAGTCACCATTTAGGACTTAAAGTATAAATTTAACAATAATTAAATTAATGCATAGATGGTGGAATTATTCCATTCACATACACATTCTCATGTTTAGTATCATCTTACAAGCTACCAATAATTGCTTTATTTCATGGTTTAATTTGGACAGAAAACGGCATATGTACGTGTTATCTAACATCCAACTTTTTTGGAGGACCTATCTAACTTTAGGTGTTGTAGAGAAAAATAATATATAAGTACAAATATTTCTTTAACAAGGGCAAAAACATCATATAAATACGTAGCACAAAAATGACAAATTACTATGATGTATGGTAAAAAAAAGGTTTGAAAGTCAAGTGGGGCATAGTGCCCACACTTAGTATGTAGATCCACAGTAAAGAAAGATTTAAACCAATTGGTAGATGGTGAGTAGTTGAACTCCGATTACACGATTAATTAGAGTTACCATTATATTTTTATGGTTAAAATGTAGATAAACAATTGTATGCCAAATATTAGAAAAAATGGTCCTTTTGAACTATAATTAGTCTGTTTAACCGTACTCACAATAATCACATAGAATTGTATACCGAAAGTTTGTTAAACCAATGATTATTTATTCTAACCAAAATATATTTTATTTTTGTGTCTGACAGAAGTTTGTCTTGCTCCTACGTGTCCTTGAGTACATTAGAAAAATTAAGACTATATAGTTCTAGATAGAAAAATGTTTAATGTGTTAAACTAATTTTAATTAGTTTTTATTTTCTGAATATAAGTTAATAAATTCTAAGATATTCATATTTATAGAAGAAGAATCAATATTGTGGAGCACTTCATTATCCAAATTGAGATAAAGAAATTGCAATATTATAACCACTTACCATTTTTCTCCACAAATAGATTAGAAAGATAAGACTCGTGTTGAAGACCATTCCCATTAACCTTACGTTCATTTAGTTCGAGAGAAGAAAGTAAGAAGAAAGAAATATGTGAGAAAAAAGTGAAAAGAGAGAAAAAGATAAGAAATATAGTGAAGTTTTGTGTTGTTTGATTGTATTGAAAAATAAGAAAAATGAGTGATTATACTCTTTTACTTTTCCTAAGGTTGGAAATAGCTCAGATCATGCTAGACTTTGTCTTAAATAGTCCTAGCCTATATAGCATGTAGGAGTCTGGGCTTGGCCTATTAACCTGTTTAATTTTTTCAAAGCCTAATCCTGACCTATTTAAAAGTCTGGTCTGACCTATTAGCATGTTTAAAAGTCTCTTATACTATATAACATTGACGTAGGTCATATGATGTCTACATTAAAATAGGTTAATATTTCTACTTTTAATTAGACTCTTCTAACCCTAACAATTAAATTATATTTTTATATTAATATTACATATGTATAATAATATTAATTATATTAAAATTGTATAATATGAACATATTACATAATATAATTGAATAGGTCGGTCTGCTAGGCTTAATAGACATTTTGGATGGCCTACGACCTCACCTGTTAAAGTAAATAAGCTTTGTCTAAACTGTTTACGAAAAAAGTCTGGGCTGACCTAGTCTGTTATACGTCATGTAATAGGCTCCTAATAGAGGGTCTGACCTATTTCCACCTTTAACTCTTCCTCCCTCATTTTCTCTTCATATGAGAGAAGAATTTGATTTGGTGGGTCTCACCTCCTTTTTTACTCTATCTCTTCTTAAATTCTCTCCTCAACCAAATGAGAGAAAGAAGATATTTCTCTTCAATTTCTCTCATCTCTTTCTCTCTTACTAAATGAAGGCTTAAAGTTTTGAAAGTTACTCAAATAACTTATTTCCAAGGTAAGAAAAACGAGTGAAAATTAACCTACATCACACTACCCATATTAAGAGAATGAAGAGTCAATATTACAATCTCATACCGCTTTTCTGCTCAAATATGATAGGAATATAAGACTTGAGTCGATGAGCACTTCCTTTAACCTTAGGATTCTAAAAGTTACCCAAATAATTTATTTCCCAAGTAAGGGAAAATAATGAACATTGGTCTACACCGCACTACTGACATTGAGAGAAAGAAGAAACAATATTATAACTACAGACCATTTATTATACTCAAATAAGATAGAAAGATAAGACTAAAGTTGAGGACTTCTTCCTTTATCCTTTGAATTTTGAAAGGTTGATTTACTATAAGGTAAGGAAGAAGAGTGAATATAGGTCTACACCATATTACCCATATAGAGAGAAAAAAATAGCCACTAAAACAAGAAGAAAAGGCTCAAGGACCTTTTTCTTAACCCTATAGTTCTAAAAGTTACCCAAACAATTTATTTTTAAGATACAGAAAGGAGTAAATATTGACCTACACCATACTACCAATATTGAGAGAAAGAAGTAGTATTACAATGAGGCACACACCTAACACTTGACCTATTCTTCCCTCCTTTCTCTCTTTGCTGGAATGCTTCCTTTTATCACTTTTTGTCTGACTGCAGTGCTTCCTTTTTTACTTTTGTTGGTTGCCTCCTACATCTTTTTGTTAGGGTTTAAAGGCTTCTCCTACTAGTTGTTTTCTGGTTTAGGGTCCACTCTCACTGTCTAGGGTTGGTATTAAATGGGTTTTTTATAACCCATACGATTAGGTTTATGTTTAGGGTTAGGATAATTGTTTTTTAGTCCTTAGAATATATCTAGTCACACAAATTCCCAGAAACTTTCTAGAATTCATTTTTACCCTTAGTGAAATTAGTTGTTCACAATAGATGACTTGATCTCTCAATTATTATGTTAGGATTTGATTCCTATTAGGTGTATGAAAATATTGTAACCATTTTGATGACTTATAAGTTTTGAAAAAAAACTTACTACAATAAATTTTGCATTTTGTAGCTTTTTTTTGTTGAGGTTACTCAAACCTTCTCAAATAAATGAAATGATGTGGGCCAGACAATTAACTAGATATATAGTGAAGGTTTTTATTTAACTTATGGAGGTTTGCAACCTCTACTGTACTTTTACTTAACAATGTACAACACCTGGACATAGGAAATTTTCTCCCAACAGTCACCACCGCAGAGCAACTCCTTTAAACCCTAGCATAGCAATTCTGAACCAGTCACCGCCGTAGTTTGTCACCCTCTCGCAGTTCATCACCCTCTCGCAGTTCGTCACCCTCTCACACTCTAGTAAGTTAATTAACTCCAGATCTTCATTCTATTTTTGAACTACGTTGAAGCGTTCTCCATTGTTTTAGAATTTGTGTATAATTATTAACTTATTATGCAATACAACAAAATCTTCTCACGCATACTCCACTGAGATATCTAATTATTAACTTACCATAAAATCCCCTGAATCATACTCACGCATACTCCAGATCTTCTCATGCATACTCACGCAGAACTTCTTGTAGTTTTCAAATTTCAACAAAATCCCCTGAATCAACACTTGTTGACTTTTGAGCGGAAGGTGTTTGATAAAATGCTTATTTCATAAGATATCAATAGCATAATTTCTTATGATTTAAAACCAATTCTAATAATGGTGAATTGTAAAATAAATATGTCATGATTATTATTTAATTTTGCAAACATATTAGAGAACTAATGACTATTATGAAAATAAAATTAAATGTGATATGATAGGCAATAATGAACTTAAGCTATAAATAGAGGTGAAATACATACACCAAACCAAAGGACCTAAATTTTTACCTACACATCCATTAAGGTCAGTTCAATTGTCTCTCTAAAAAGTTGTACAACTATAAACTGTAAGACATAACTTGGAATTCAAAGTCGGTTCACACTCCTCAGTGCATCAATACTCCTTCCTCACATTGGAGCCAATGCACCATTCTCTTCCAGTCAACTTTGGTTCCCTCGCTGACACGTTCACTATAGGGACACCAGATTTCTGATGTTACATGAATTTTTCCTTTAAACTTCATGCCTTATTTTATTTATGTTTTGTTTCTGTATTCAATAGTAGTTATATGAATTCTGTTTATAAATCATAATAATGTAATAAATAATAAGCACTAAATTTCTCTCTTAATATTTATATCTAAATTAAATGGAAGAATATTATTTTTAAAATAAACTTTGATCTTCATCTTTAAACCTATTTTGCAGTAAAAAAGAATCCCTTTAATAACAACATAAAGGATAAACTTTTATATTATATGATAAAATTTATTTGTTGGATAATGATTAAATAAATATAAATTAACAAATTAATTCACTTTTATAAAAAAAATATTTAAAAAATTAATTGAATATTAAATTATAAAAAATGTAATAAGGGGTAAAATAATGATATTAACTAAATTCATATATTTCGTTTGTTTAATTTGAGATATGGTAGTGAACATATGATTGTTATTTCTCTTTTTTGGTTTGGATAGACGAATGATTTTAGATGTTGGATTTTTGTTTTAACTTTATAATAAAAATATTTAAAGATTGAAATAGTGAACATGATCAATATCGGGTTTTGTGATCAATATTATGCTTTTTCTTTCTTTTATTTGAGAAGTAATAATGAGCATTTTCTTACTTCCCTCTCTTGAGAAGGGGATGATAGATTATGATTGACATTTTTTCTTCTCTTCTAATATTTTTATAATAAAATTACAACTAGTGACAAATATTTTTTTTACCATAGAACTATGTAAGTTTTGATTTTCTACATAAGGATAAATAAAAGTAAATAAGCTGTTGTTAGATATATAAAATTATAATTTTAATCATTTAATAAATAATTAAATAATAAAAAATAATGAATATTTAAACAAATATAGGTTATAAATTTGTTCATGTTATTAATGATGGTATCATCTTAATACAGACAAACGATGTATAATTTATAATCAACTTCTAATCCTTTGAAGTCTAGTTTAGTAATCCAAATTATCAAAATTGGACATAAAGAGAGTTCCATGCATTGGACTCACAATTGTAGTGGTGACTTTGATATTTATGAATAGGACGAAGTGTTACCATTTGGTTACCTCTTCCCAGTCGTGGAAGCCGAAAGGCCAGGCGCGATAAATTTACTATCTAACATGATTTGTTGTTTTTTTAAATGTTGGGATTTGTTATCTTTTCAAAAAACTGATAGGATTTGTTTATTTTTTCTTCAAAAACCCACTAGACATTATAATATTATTTTTGGTACGTTTTCATTTTATTATACTTAAATAAAACTGTTTAAATAAGCAGAACAAATTAGGTATTCACATCAACCAATATAAAAAATAGGTAACTACTACTTGGGTATCCACTCATTCTTTGAGTAAGGAACTAATCCCTTTTAAGATATGTGATTGTCTATTCTAATAAGTGTCAGTTCAAGAATCGAATTCTTAACATTCCTATATAATCTAATATGATCTTATACTACTAGACTAATACCGTGTTTAGTCATGAAAGTATTCAACATACGTTAATTTATACACCCGACATTGAAAACTTAATCTGCCAAACAATTCGGCCTCAGTTTGTCTGTATCTCTCTTTTGAAGTCTAATATCCTTGTCTATTCAATTTGTCTATATCTCTCCTTTCAAAATACTTCATTCTCTCTACCCAAATATCTAACTATAAATCTACTTGCAGGGTCTGTCCTATAGGTGTGCCTCAAGGCATATAGTTCATGAGCTCAAATATTTTTTACATACAACTAATATATGAAAAATGTGGTATTACTTTTTATTTTTTAAAATCAATTGTGTTGTCAATGGTTACTAATATTTTCTTAATTTTAATAATCATTGTTTTATATTACCACATGATATATGTATAATTGAAAAATGTCTTATCTGGAGTGAGCAAAATAAGAGGTTGTTTAAGGCTCATTAAGAAGTTGATCCCAAAAAATATATTGGAGTCGATGCATGTTAAAACTTGGTTTGTTGGAAGTTATTAGTGTGAATTTTTAGATGTGAAATCTAAAAAACTCCAAAGTCTCACATAGAAGAATTTAAAAAAACAGCAACTCTCAAGTCCTACATAGGAGAGATGAGAAACTTGGAAAAATATCATGTTATAAAGAAGCATCACCCCTTCATATTTTCTTGTCCCAAGTTGAATATGTTTTTACTAAACTTTTTATTTCTCACTCATATTTTCCACCGGCACATTTCCGACAAACTTCTTCCACTTTCTTTACGTGGCACTAAGAATTGGCTCAAGCAGACAAATTGTGGGAAATTCGAGAACTGACACTAGTAGTCAAGACTGTGGGAAAGAATTGGCATGAGTAGCCATATTGTGAGAATTTCGAGAATTGATACTAGTAGCCATATTGTGGTCGATGTATTTGAGATCGGTTCTTATAGTGCAGTAAGAATTCAATAACAAAAATCTGATCTGTTTTATCTCGGGGACGACGTGGTTGATAGTCTGCTTGCACATTTTGAGCAGTTCACGAAACGTCTTAAAGAGAGCGACCTAAACGTGACTCAACTTATTGGTAAAGAGAGCCATTTATAATTGTTGCAAGCTATGGTAACAACAATTTTAAGATGTTTCTACTACAATGACATTCATATATAATATTACTGGTTCGAACAACTTTGTCTTTTACAAACCATTTTAGTGTGATGGGACAAATTTTAAACGGTGGGAACATAAGATGGAATTTTTCCCTATTATGAGAAACATTGTTCACGTTCTGAAAAGTTATGTCCTAGTGGTGCCTAAAAAACTTGAAAAAGAGGATAATGATAAACTGGCTATTGATATAGCTCTTTAGAATGAAAATGAATTCCTATGTAAGAATTTCATTCTGAATGAGTTGTTTGATGATCTATATGATTACTGTAGCCTATATAAGTCTGCAAATTAATTTGGTATGCACTTGAGAGAAAAAATGATACCGAGGAAGTTGAGACTAAAAAATATGTTGTTAGTCGCTACCTAAAGTATCATATGACTGATGATAAATCAGTAGAATGTCAATCTAATGAGATATAGATAATTGATCATGAAATCATTTATGTGGGTATGCCCTTAGAGAATTAAACTCACAAGTAGAGTCTATGAATGTTTATTCATTGGGTATGCTGTAAACAACAAGGCAAGGCGTGCATGTTTTATGACCTTAACGCAAAAGTGATCATTGAGTCTAATGAAACTAACTTTAATGAAATGAAATTCTCTTTGAAATTGAGGATTAATGGAGGTATATCATCTAGTCCTATATCTGTGATTAGAGATAATGATAAAAAATGAAAAGTTTGAAATATAACTTAAAATAAGTATGACGACAAGAATTGCTAGAGAGTATAGACGTGATTATACCGTCTATATATTGGAGGAAGATCCATCAACTCTCCAAGAAGTTTTGACTTCTTTGGATGGTGATTTATGGCAAGAGATCATAAATGATGAGATGAAGTATCTAGAATCTAATGAGTCCTAGTATGGAGCATTGACATGCTATAGAAAAGGTAATGAGATACCTTAAGAAAACAATAAACCTTGGATTGCATTACTGAAGGTTTCTAGCTGTCGTAGAAGGATTTAACGATGTTGATTGCAACATTCTTTTAGATGATTTCGAAGCAACCAGTGGCTATATATTTAGCATAGCTGGTGTGGCTGTTTATTGGAAGTCAAAGAAGCAGACTATTTTGGCTCAATCCACTATGGAAACTAAGATGATAGCACTAGAAACAACTAGTGAAGAAGCAAGTTGGCTGAGAAACTTGCTTGTAGAGATTCCCTTGTGGGAAAAACTGATACTAGTTGTGTTGATCTATTGTGATAGTATCACGACTATTGCCAAGATTGAGAACCGTTTTTGTTACAGTAAGAAACGACAAATACGTCGTAAACACATCACTGTTAGAAAGTTACTCTCTATAGGAGTTGTTAGAGTGGATCATGTATGCACTGAGAATAAGTTAGCAGGTCCTTTGACGAAAGGACTAGCTAGAGAGAAAGTCCATAATACTTGAGTATAAGACTATTTCCCTTAGAACGAAGATCACTCATGATGGTAACCCAACCTAACTGACTAGAGATCCAATAAATAGATTCAATATGCAATAACAAGTTGTAAAGTAATACGAGAATGAACATACTATAAAATTATGAGAAGCATGAGTCATGTCGTATATATAAGGATGAGTTAAACTCTTAATGAGATCTATACTCCAATTGGAGTGGAGTACCTAGACTACATGAGTACTCTTTATAGAATCACTTATATGAATGTGGCAGTGGGGGCCGCTTTCTATGAAATTTAGGGGCATAAATTTCTAGAGTGTTCACTATACTAGGATAGACGTACATGACCTTTAATGCACGAGCTATACAAAATACACATTTGAAAAGATTGTGTGTGGTTTGATGTTGGAGATAAAGTTCAAGACTACGAGTCACTCCAATAAAATATGGATCTTACTTAATATGCAAAAGTTCAAGTCGCATGGCACATTTTTATGCACAATCTTATTGAGACTACAAAAATTCTCGAAAATCGATTTTTAATTTCAAGTGAGGGATTGTTGGAACTTGGTTTGTTGGAAGCCATTAGTGGGAACTATTAGGTGTAAAATCTAAAAAATCCAAAGTACCACATAGAATAATTTGGGAAAAAAACTCTGAAGTCCCGCATATGAGAGATGAAGAACTTAGAAAAATTCTCATGTTATAAATAGAAGTCTCATCCCTTTATATTTTCTTGTCCCAAGTGTATGTTTTTACTCAACTTTTTCTTTCTCCCTCATATTTTCTGTCGACTCATTTTCAGCAAACTTCTCCCCCTTTCTTTCCGTGACACTAAGAATTGGCACAAGCAGCCAAATTGTGCAAATTTTGAGAACTGACACTGGTAGTCAGTATTGTGTGAAAAGAATTGGCACAAGTAACCATATTGTGGGAATTTCAAGAATTGACACTGGTGATCATGTTGTGAGAATTTCATGAATTGACACTAGTAGTCATATTGTGTGAATATCGAGAATTAACATTGGTAGTCATATTGCGGTGAGTGTATTCGAGATCAATTCTTATAGTTTAAGAAGAATTCAATAAAAAATATTGGTCTGTTTTATCCTGGAGACTGTACGGTTGATAGTTTGTTTGCATATTTTGGACAGTGTCACGAAATGTCTTAAAAAGAGCGAATTGACTCTGCCATTTAGAATTATTGCAAGTTACACTAACGAAAATACTCCATAAAAAGTATATCATATTTTATCACAATCTGTCCGAGACCTTTGATTTAAAATTTATTGTAAAAATAATATAATTAATTTCTTTTGAAACACAATGTGTATTTAATTTTATTTTGATCTCATAATTTGTTTTGGACTCTCAGTTTTGTTTAAATCTTTTACATACAAAATTCAGATGATTATATTTTTATTATTTTGGTGCCAAATTTTGTCCAACACCTAACCTATAAGATATTAGGGCCACATGTCTACTTGTGTTCTATTCAGGCTCTTACTCTTTACGCTGCCAAGTCCACCAATCATTTAGCCCTGTCGGTGTACAAAATATAAAAAAAAAACACTATTGATATTGAATTGGAATTTGCCATGGTCTAGTGTCAAGTGTGTTATGGTGATGCCTGTTATTTTAATTGGGTCAATGCCTTTTCTCTTTCAAGAAACATTGAAATAAAATTTCATTTTTCTCCACAGCAGCTGTAATTAAAATATTATAATAGATTTATGATTTAAATATAAATTTGAAAATTTGAAGAGTCTAGAAGCTGGAAAGATTGATGATTTTTTTTGTATTACTAAAGGTATCTCATCACTTTTTTGGGTAAGAAACTAATCTCTTCTGGAATTTGTGATTGCCTCTGCCAATAAATATTACTCTCAAGAATCGAACTCTCGACTTTGAGAATCTAGTGGGACGTTATATCATTAAACTAATGCAAAACTGGTGATTTCTTATGTTGAAATGCACTCGATTATTGCTCCAAAATGAAAGTAACGTCAATGAAATGAAAGACTATTTCACAGTCAACATATAAAGGATGTATGAATGCTTTGGTCTTAACATATATCCAATCAATATTATTTAATTAATTCAATACATCAATTTGATAAAAAGCTCCTCAGCAAGGACGTCACAGTGACACAAACTGAGTATGATAAATTATGTATATAATACTCTATAGTCTACTTCAGAATGATATACCTTCTATTTGTTAATTATGAAAACAATTTAAAGCACAATCCATTTTTTATAGCAACTTTTTTATGGTGGACAGATAGAATTTAGAAATCTACATACTCTTATTTATTTATTGGAAAATAAAGCTATTTGATAACTTATTTATATAAGAGAAGAAGAGTAAAAGAAAGTTTATAAACCAAACAACTAATATAAACCTAACTAACTAGTTCCTAACTTCCTAACTTTCTAACCACCGATCATATTTTAAAAATAACCTCTAAAATATCTTCAATAAGAAATGCCTAACTCATGTGAACCCCAAAGAGCCCAACCTTGATTATGATGACCTTGAAGACATAAGTGATCCTATGACTAGGGCCCGGGCAAAAGGGCTCAAAATGCCATTGGACAACTCATAGGGTTGATCCATGACGGTGAGCCAAAAATAGCCAAAGGGAGTTTAAAGATGCTTAGTAAAATTTTGGTTCATGGTTCTAACTGAGCCAAAGACGGACCATGCCACGCGCATGAGACATGTCGTGGGTCTGGCACAAGCACCAATTTTGACCTTGGCATAGGGCCAGACACATCAGGCATGGAACCTGACCGAGGCAACTCTCCGGGTTGAGGTCCCTAGCGCACCAAGTGCTGAGCCAGGTGTTGGGCCAATCTGGCCTAGCCAGGACATGTGACTGAGGCATATGCGCCTAGCGTGCCGCATCAGGCGCTCGGCGTAGCCTGACTGAGTTAGGGCTAGCCAATTTGTTTAGCATTGAACATTTTTAATTTTAATAATAAATGTGTGAGCTAATTTTTGTCCAACACTTAGTTAATTTGTTTTAAGTGTTTTGATCATAAACCCGCCCATAAATAATGTCTAGTTAGAAAAATGGCTCGTGGAAGACCAAACCAAGCCTAAAAGTGTAACCGACACTTTAATGCTTGAACCAACTTTTATTTTCCATGAACCAAAGTCATTCTAACTTAGTCTATTATTATCTGTCAGGTAAATAAAGACTATTTTAGCCGTTGGAGGATGATTGCTCGAGAGGAATCAAAATGTGACCGTGGAAGGACTTGATGGAGCATTTATGGTGCTTAAACACCTTGTCTTGACCGTTGAAGCTTAATTCACTTGGACACATTTCATCCAGGGGAATCATAAGTCATTTTTAGAGCTGTTGGAATAAAGATGCTCGTGGAGAATTAACATGTGCTCGTTGGAGACCTTAATTGAGCATTGATGGTACTTTATGGGTGTGTTCTAGCCGTTGGCAGCCTAGTAACTTCACACCAACGACATCTTAAGCTATTTAGTGCATCATCACTCATCATTCTGCCGTGGGAAATTCTTTCCTTGTCAAAGGGAATCCAATGCCAAGAATAAGTGCACCCGATGACCATTAAGAAGGTCATAAACTCAACAATTCAAAACATGCCGAATTGGAGGTCAAACAAGAATCCTATGAAGCTCATCAAAGCCTAGCCTTGAGCATTATGGAGGGATTAAGTCTCATTCACCATGTGACTTAATTGTAGGTCATGCACTTAAGAACAAATGAATCCACTACCTATTTTAGTCTAAAAAGCTCTAGTCAACTGTGAGCTTGGTCAAGCACCAACCAAGATAGATCGTGCTAGAGCCTTTTATCCCAGAGGTTCACATCACCAAATAAGAAGCTGACAAGGGGTTTCCAATAATGTAACCCAACAATTTCTGTTCACACATGATCAAATAATAAGGGCAGGAGTGCATCAATTCTACCTTATATATGCATAACACAAAAACATTGAAAGGTTTACTAATTAATTTCTGTTATTATGGGAAATAAAGAACTTTTACATTGGATAGAATTGAGCAAATCAAATGACATATAAATAGAAATATTGATAGATCTACATACTTATTGTACCTTGGATACATACTTAATAAATAATTCATTATCTGTTTTTTTTATTTTTTTTCCATTGAGAGGTAACTCTATGAATGTATAAAATACATTCCAACAGGTAACAATATGAATGTATGAATTCATTTCGACATGTACCTGACATAATGTAAAAAGTATGTTAGAGCTTGTATTTGTTTAAATGTAAAAATATTTTGACATGTAATAATTGATTGAATCTATTTTATAGCTTTGTAACCTTTCTAAACTTAAAAGAAGAGTATATTAGCCTTGAAAATTCTATTTTGTTTCTTTTAACAAAAACTAGGTTTGGTTTCTGTCTTTAACAAGAACTTTTCGAAACTCCTTCATTTGGAACGTCTCATAATGAATAAGCAGGTGAGTTCGCTTGAAGGTGCTTCTTCACACGTTCTATAATCACTTAGTCACCACCATAGAATTTTATTCGAAGAGCTTTACCCACCATAGATGGTGTTTTGAAATTTAGAGGACTCCAACTTTTCCATTATTTTTTTGGATAACCAAAATTGTATTAATAAAGCACAAGGACCCAATACAGGAGAAATATCAAGTGCAAATCTTATTAGAAGTTAAGTAATAGATAACCAATTATGAAGACACCAATTTGCAAAATCTATTGAAATTTGTACAGCATAAGCTAAGAACTAAGTCTAAGATATAGTTTGAATCAAGTCCATTATTTGGATATAGCTCACTTCTTTATCTAAAAAATACACTATTCCTCGTAATCCAAATAGACCACACTACTATAAATCACAACATTCTCTACAAAATTTTCATTTTTGTGCTTTTGAATCAACTCTATACTCGTTGCTGGAATATGCATCAGAATATGTAACTAATTGCTTAACTCACAATAAGGTGTAAACATTACACCTTTAGTGTCCCAAACAACTCTATATCGTAATTAACAATGGTCATTCAACAATGTTATTTTGAACGACACTATTAAATATGAGGCAGAAGAATATCAACATCGCACATTAAAGCAGATGTTGTCAATGTGGGTAGGTGAATACAATTTTAACAGCGCATTCTTGAAAAAGTGATATTGCACATTAGTGACGTTAGCGCTGACTTGAATCAGTTCTATCTAATAGCGTATTTTATAGGAAGCGCGGTTACTATACATATATTCGACAACGCAATGTTAAATAAGCGTTGTTGAAGATGACATGGTAACAACGCCTTCTTAAATGTGCACTGTTGCTTGTAAACGACGTTTTACATATTATAAAAATTAATGCTTGAGTGCTTAAGCGTCTCTTTGTTTCTATGAAAAATTAATTGATTGCACATCTGCCAAGGACATTGATAACAATTCTCTTTCCATTTGAATCTATAAATGTTATGGTGCACTCCATGTTCTATTTCATCAGTAAATGTATGTATTTCTATAGATTATTTTTTCTGCTTTGTATATTTGTTTTGTCTCCTTTTATAATTAGTCATGGTACCCAAGGAGAAGAAGATAAGAGGAAGAAAACACAAAGTAACAAAAGAAAGAGCAATACAAGGCAAAAATAAAAAGGGAAGTTTTGTTAAAAGGAATAGAAAAAAGGCAGACAATAGATCTCAACAACTCGAAGTGTTAAAATAGTGTGTACATTCCCTTGCTAAAGTACAAATCCCTAGAAAAGTTGTACTATTGGGAACCCTATATCAGAATCATGTCAAGGATGTCTTTAACATCTTAAATCTTGTGAGGCCAAAGCTTATTGTCAAGGACATATTCACTAGAGTACACATACCTTCTAGTAAAAGAGGCTTCTTTGATTTGGTAGAAGACGTACATTTTGCAAAATGACCTAAATATCAAAAGGAAAGTGGTTGTTATACAAGATTTGCGTGAGATGAAGAATTAATTTGTATATCATTTAGTTCATTGTCATCTACCAGATCATTTAGTTCATTGTCATCTCACACAACAATTAATGTATTTTGGCAACAACGAAGTTTGTCACTTTGAATGATGAATGAACAATTATTTTGGATGTTAATTTCTATTTTTTTGTTATTTATTTGAATGCTTGTATTTTGACAGTTCCATATTAATAAACGCAATAAATAAATTAACAAAACTCAATGCTTAATATTTTTTTTGGATATTTTGGCAACATTTTATTTTGTAGCAAATTCAATAACCAAAAGTAACATTGCATTTTGGCAACTATGTTAATTAACATATTAAAAAACATATACTGCGCAACTTCATGTTAAAATAATTTATTTTTATGTTGTATGTTGGCAACGTCATGTTAATTAATATATGTTAACTTATTTGCATGCTGTATTTTGACCCGTAATATAATAAGTTAATTTAACAACGCAAATTCAAGAAAATGATGTTAACTTAAATCCATTAACAACACATATTTAAGAAAACACTATTAATTTGAATGTTGAGTTATGCACTGGCATGAACGAGTTCAGTTAAACACTGCATAGTTAAAATAACATTGTCAATTAGAATCTATTCAATAGCGTATAGTTAAGATGCGCTGTTAATTACAATATATTCAGCAACACATAATCAAGGAAGCGTTGTTGATGTGTTTATGAATATGAGTTGTCAAAAGGTGGATTCAACCTGAATCTTTAACAATGCTTTCTCAGTCAATCACTATGGAAAATGTAATATCAACAACCCATCCCTTAATATGCGCTATTGAAGATATCAAAACAACATCACAACGTTTAATACGTGTTGTTGAAGATGTCATATCAATAACGCTTTCTGTAGAAAACGCTGTTGAATTGTTACTAGAGTTTAAATATCTAAAAATGATCCAGTCCCCTTTACGCTCTTAAACTTCATCGAACAGAAACCTCAAAAAACTTCATCAATGACTTCC
Source organism: Lupinus angustifolius (assembly GCF_001865875.1). Taxonomy (NCBI): domain Eukaryota; kingdom Viridiplantae; phylum Streptophyta; class Magnoliopsida; order Fabales; family Fabaceae; genus Lupinus; species Lupinus angustifolius. Next base: position 2,531,117 of record NC_032017.1, on the reverse strand, counting down.
CAAAGTGGTGATCATGGTTCTCAGAGTGGTGACGAAGCTACACCGACTCCACAAGACAAGCAAATTGTTGTTCTTAAACAAACTTCACGTGGAATGACTTCCATGAAGGACGTCATTCGTGCAAGAAGTAAGAAAGTGAAGATAGAAGTTCACTGGAACTCAAAAGGTCAACCATTAAACTCAGAACCGATAAAAGTATCAGAGATGCTGATGGCAATGTCAACCAAAAACCTCCAAAGAAAGATGCAAATGTCATTGAAGATGAGGATTGGAAGACTATTGTCACCACATGCATACAAGACGAGTCTTTCATTGTAAAATCATCTATTTTGTATTGACTTTATTCTATATGCTTTTGTTATACATATATATGATTGTTAATGTTAATGTTGTTTGTTTTTCCAGAAATTAAGTGATTAAAACCGCTAGAGGGCATCTAAGCCTTTGTATCCATACCGAGCTTCTCGAGAGGGGTATAGTGGAATCGAAGAAAAAATTGTAAGTATTGTTAATTTCTAAGTATATTATTGGTTATGTCTTGTATGCATATATCTAATTACATTATTATTGGTTATATTTTGGCAACTAGACAACAAAAGTGATACACCTTTGATTCCACATGGAGTTGAACTCGATGTTCTATGAGTGGATGCTCGTAAAAATAAGGATGGTGTCATCGACAATGTGCAAGTTCAAGAAGCGACAAATCATCTTGTAAGTGCTCATTTTTTAATTATACTTAATTTCCATAATTTATTTATCAAAATGTTATTAATTAATATAATGTTTTTTATTGATTTGTCAGGTTGCCCTAAAAAAAATGAGGCACAGCCGAATAGTCACATTAAACTTGATAAGGCAGTAGGACTGCCTCACTACCTTTGTTGTATCCGGGGTGTAGGATTTGGGGTTAGCTAGTGAGCATTTGTCCCCATCCAAAGTGTGCAATCAAAGCCCAAATGATTCAGGTTCAAAATCAATTGGATGGTCTCATGCAACGGTTCAACGTTTTTTAGCAATCAATGAAGGTGAAGGAAGTTGAGTAGCAACGACTAGCTACTGTTGTTGGAACTGTTCCTTCAACCATCAGTGAGATTGGCACATGTGCCTCATACAACATTCCCATTATGATTCTCATTTCCGAGATAATTTAGTTAATTTATTTTAATTTATTTGCCATTTAGTTTATAGTCGTAAACTAATTATATGTTTTAACTAACGTACAAGGAATCAGTGCTTGCAAATTTTTCTTGAATATCCCATCTAGCCGATTGGTGGGGTGTTGGGAAAATGCACAACTCGGTCAATGCTATGCTACATAATGCATGTATCCCCATCATCATGTCAAGGTCTCAATTGATGTTGCAATCAATGATGTTGCATTGCTGCGAATTCCTCTCGATGAAGATATCTTCACAATTGGAGGGGTTATAGGCACTTTTGCGGCTCGGCCAATAGACCTTGTACAAGTAGTTTCTTCTAAGGAATGATTTTTACCATATGCTCATTCATATTATGTATATATTCATATATAATTGATATGTTTTTTATTGAATATTTCAGAAAAATGTAGACTCCACCCTCAATAGCAACCCAAAGGCTAAACCATCTATGGGGGATGTGAGCTCGATGCCATCTATAGGAGATGTGAGGTTGATGCCATCTATGGGAGATGTGAGCTCGAAGCCATCTATTAGTGATATGAGATCGAAGCCTTCTACGGGGGATGTGATCTCCAAGAAGACTACCAACTACTATACTCAGTTGTTTGAGCATGTACAGAAGTTGGGAGATGATATAATAATTATATCAATTCACAAGGATGTATATAAACAAGAATGTATAGATGAAACTGCTATATGTGTATGCATGGTGGTGCGTTATAATTAACTAACATTTTTGTGTTATATATATTAGATACTTATATGAAAAATTTGTTTCGGAACATAAGAAGAAGGTAATGTTCCTATCCCCACATGTTATCGCTTTGGTGTGAAGTGACAATGACAAAAAACATCTTTGGGGAACAAACAAAACAAATTGTATATGTTATCCCCGTTCATAAAGAAGCTGCAAATTTATTTCTTACCCCTTTTAATATCGAGTGAGTATTTTTTAATTGTCTTATGTATTTTTGTCTTTAGTATGTTTGGTGTGCTTAACATTTCCTAATCATGTACATATGTTTTGTTATGCAACATTGACTTTTGGTTGCCATTAATTGGGTACAGGAAGAAATATGCTACTTTGACTCATTGGCACATGACAAGTACACCGGTATGAGAATTGTTTTTCTAGGTGGACTACTCATTTATATGATTTGCCATACATTGATTTCCTATGCTATACATTCAAACTAAATTACAATGTATTGTAATTATGTATGTCATACATTGATTTCTTTAAACAAAACTATGTACACACTATGACCCGTGTTCTCTAATCTAGTTTATTTAGTCATTTGTATATAATTTGTCAACAACTTGATTTCATCAGTTGGCTATTGCTGAATGATCTCCTTAATGAATTTTAGAAAGTAATAGCCACAATCTACCTCGTCTGTTTAACAAGGGGTCTACAATTAAAATGAAGTATACATAAAAGTATAATCTTAATTGAAATATGAATATACTACACATATAATTATTTGATAAGATTTGTGCCAATACCTTTATATGAGTCCAGTTCATGTTTTGTTGTGATTTTCTAGAACGATTACAACCTCTATAAATTTTCACCGCCCTAAACAATAGAAAATGTACTTAATTAGTGAACAACTAGGAAAGTGAAAGTTGATAAGCATAACATATAGGTAGTTTACTATTTAATCATTTAACTGAAAAATGTGTCAGTTAATCGGTTAAGAAAGGTGGTAATTGATTAACGTGAATTTGGTTTTAACAGATAAGTGAAAATCTGAAAACAGTTATTCTCAACAGCCCGTTTATCGATTAAAAGGGCACTTATTAACTAGGTCTCAAAAAGGTTTTCTATATAAACTGTGTTTTTAGGTCATGCACCATACATCATTTCATTCATTTTTAGAATTGCTAGTTGTACATTTTTCGTGCTTAATTGTGTCACATAGGCAGAGTAAAGTACATTGTGAGAAAGTGAGAGATAGTATCATGCTTAGGGTTTAATTGTCATCTAATTGTATGTGGTTTAATATGTTAAACATTGCTATCTTTTCTTGCATTTCTTTAGGAGAATTTTAGGGTAGAAATTCTATGTTTCTACATTTCTTTGTATATTAAATTAGGTGAAGTAAATTTGAAAAATCGCTCAACTAAATTTGAAATTTTGCTCATCTAAATTTGAAAATTCATTTAGTTATAAGATTTCTCATCTAAAATGACAATTTTGGCTTACCTCCACATACTCATAAAAACACATTCTAAATTTATAAATACATTGAAAGCAACGATAAATGTTTAACCCCGAAAACATTTACTACCAACGCATATAATTCAACTTTTAAAATATAACCCTAATTTTTTTTTTCCAAAAATACATTTGATTAATTAAGGAAACCATTTTCTAATCCAATTATCAATAAGGAAAATGATAGGTGTTACACATTGACCCATGTCTCTTGCTAGAAGATACTATTGCAAACGTGAATTCTCAAATTGAGAATTGCCACATGGTGAACTTGTGTACTTTTCCTTTCCTTTTTCAATTGAACATTTTCATTGTCCATTACAATCACCGTGGATCCCAAATTACCTTACCCAATATTGATGGCTAACGAAACAGGATGGGATCACGTGTCCCATTTGGTGTCCCCATCCAATCAGAAAATTTTATTTAATTAAAAGTAAAATTTATAATAACATAAATTAATATTTGTATGTTATTTTATGAGATTTTATTGGCTTAGTACATGAGGACTGGATTTTCTTGGGACAGAAGATCGTTGCGAAACACACCACTTAGTATCCCTTGATTAAAGTTTTCCCCCACAATGGAATCACTATATTGTAGTCTATTAACAATTTTCATCTTCAATACTTCATACAACTGAACCGTGTGTAACTTCCTTGAAAAACTCAAATGCCAATTTGTATTCTACTATCTCTCTTGTCTTTCTTTTATTAGATTAGTTGTTACCAACAATTGGTATAAGAATTGAGGATTAGACCTAGACATAGTTGATCTAATGGGGAATGGTTGTAGTAAAGTATATAGTACTCAGACTTCACTAGAAGAAAAAAAATGAGTATATTCAAGTGTGAAATTTTACGTTGGATAACTTGGATGAGTAAAAGAGTTTATATATGGAAAAATAAAATAAAATAATTGCCTTATAGTTTTTGTTCAAGATGTGATGTTTCACCTATAAGGAGTTTTCATTCTTTCATTTCTGAGTAACAATTAGACTTTTAAGTCATCAGAACTCTCTACTCACCAATGTCAACACAATTAATGTCACATTAATATATAATTGGATGATAACTAATATTCAGTGAAAACAAAAGTTATTGTTTTATGTGATTGCATTTTTGTATGTGAATATAAATATTTAACTACTTTCTTAGCCTATGTTTTCATATTTGACCTTAGTTATCTTGCTTTCATTGTTTCATTTTTTTAGCCCTTCAGTGGTGGATATTTCACGGTCCTTCATAAATGTTTGTCTTTTCGATGAAATATGTCATGCTAGTTTTTGGGTAACTAAGGTTGATGTGAAGTTTTCTTGATTCTTTGCCTTATGATGAAGATCAACTTTAGCCTTCTCTACTTAAATTTTGCACTTTGCAGAAAGATGAAAATATGGAAAGGAGATCAATAATATATATAGCCTTGGATTATTCATTATTATTTGATAGTACAGGTTTTATTCATGTAACATGATATGAAAAGAAAAGGGCATGCCCAACAAGTTATTAACACTTGTGTGCAGATAATAGAAAAGGAATTACAAACATATTATTCTTTATATAGTTTAAGCTGCATTGATCCTTGCAAAATCAAGAGACTTCTTTCCTCCATGAACATTCCCAAAGAAGTTTTTCATGTAATCCTGAAACACAATTTCTCTATAACGAGCCAACCCATCTTTCTTCACCACCTCTGGCAGTGGCTCAATCCTCTCTGTAGGTTGTGGCAGAGTAAAAATTGGAACAGAAACTCTGGATTGAGTGTTTGTTGTCCTCACTCTGTGTTCAGCACTCTTATACTTTCCATTGCTCAGTATCTTACATCAAAATAGACAGGGTTATTAGAATGATACTGTATATTTATATATATTAATGAGTTACTGTAATAATGATACAAATTAGTAACTATGCTAGAACTCGCATTTAACAACGGTCATTCCAACATCTGAAATGATATATTTACTTAATTTGAAATTAGAAGATATCAAACCTGTAAAGCATCACCAATATTGATGACTAGAGCTCCATGGATTGGTGGAATTTCAAGCCACTCTTCATTTTCAGAATCATTGTCTTGTTCAACTTTGACATATAAGCCACCTATGCCATCTTGGAGTAACACTGTGATAGCTCCAATATCTGAATGGCGCCCTACACCAACAGTGAGTTCAGGGTTTGGGCATGCTGGGTAGTAGTTCATGTTAACCACTCTCCTCCCAAGAAGCCCATCTATTTTTGACTCTTCTAGTTTCACTCCAAGCTCACCAATCAATATTTCCACCAAGTCTCTAACAATCTTCGATGATAACTTCACATATTCTAGTGCAACTTCCCTAATAAATGTTGGAACAAAAAATGTACACATAAATGCTATTGTACAAACTATTTATTATAATTAGGTTAGTTTATTGTGTACCTAGTGCATTACATGATTTTTTTTAATAATTTAGAAAGATTTTTTTAAAGATACATTGACATAAGAGTAAGATTATCCTCTTATGATTTTGAGAATGATAATCTCAAATTATAAAAAAAATCTCTTCATTATTAAAGTGAAATAATCATAAGTATCATTCCAAACTCTAGTAGATAAAAACTTTGTGCATTGGTCTCTTTTTTAGTATAATTTTGTAAATATAAGTTAAATTGGTTAAAATTAGGAAGAAGATATGCACAATAAATTTACAATTTTTTTAAATTCAAAGGAATTTAAGTTAAAAATGGTTTTTTATTCTTGGAGGGAGAATAGACTAAGAAATTAAATCATTATCAAGAGAGTTTACTCTCATTAAGTATATAAGGATTGATAAGTGTATCAAATATTTGATATTTTGAAGGAGGAATGTAGCATAGAAGGTCATACTTGCATTGATCAGGCCAATATTGAAGAGCTTGTTCATCATTATTATATATCATACTAATATAATCTTTCCATTCCAATGACTTTTCTTTCTCAGGCGCAAAGCTAGTTCCATATCTTACAGTTGGACTTGGACTCACCCCAGATAAGTAAATAGCTTTGTTCTCTGGTGGCAAGTTGAAGAATGTGTGTGCAGCATCTTTGAGTGATTCCAATAACTCAATAGAAACACCATGATTTACTACCTGAAAAAAGCCTAGAGTCTCAGAAGCACTAACAATCTGATCCACCACTTGGTCATGCTCAGGCCCATTGAGCTTGGATAAGTCAATGGGTGGTAGAATATGTGTACTTGAGTCTAGTTTATTGATTTGTAAATGTGGGGGTTGTATGTATCTTTCTGGCACCTCTTTTAAGCCTGAGTCTACAATGCCTTTCACACCATTGCCATCTTTCACAACAAAGTCATACAATGAGTTTGAAGAGTTGAAAGTTGAAGACATAATCGTTTGGTGAAGTTTGTGTAAGGGTTGTGAATTTTGATAGTTTATGGTTATTGGTATAGAAACTTTGCTTAGTGTGCAAATTGTTATGCTTTAATGCCAAAGGCCTAGTCCTTATATATATTATGAATTTTGTAGTGCTAGAGAAAAAAAAAACTAATATGTTTAGCAAGATTCAAGGGTTCAAGTAAGAAACGTATTAAAAATGCACCTATTAGGTTTTATGTTGTGTAATATGCATCTTATATTTCCACAAAAAAAATTAAATATTGAAACCAACGTAATGGGTTTGGATAAACTTGTGGGATTTTCAGAATTGAAGGATAGCGTGAAAAAGTCAATTGCAATATGTGATTTACTGTGCACGCTAAATACACACATTATATAATTAGGAGATGGCGTAGACTTCAGTAATATCATGCTTCTGCTGACTGTTGACTCGTTCTAGAGGATGAAATATTCAAAGGACACACGAGAGGGAGTTGAATTTTATGTAACAATAGTTATTAAAATCAACATGTAGTATATGAGGCTCATAGAGAATAGATGTGTGTATCCTAACCTAAGTAGAGAACATATAACTTAAGCAATAACCTTATTCGAACATACGAATGAGGATTATCTGTCCCAGAATGAGTGTCTTCATGTCCCTGGCCACTAAGATTTCTCCAAATAAAGCAAATATATTATTTTATGTTTTTAGAATTTTTCTTTTTAATGAAGTGTCATTTTTTCATTGAATCGGGACAAGATGGAGACAGGTGATTTGTGTCCCTTAATAGACTGATGAGTATAGAGATAAACAAATGAAGCAGAGTCTGGAATGTACATTTTAAGTTTGAACATTTAGATAGAAGTATATTACTCTTTAAATTGAAAATACCCGTTTTTGATAGACACATAAGAATATAAGATAGTCACTAGGTTAACCAATTAGGTGAAAGATAAAGACTAACACAAAGGTTTTATCCCTAGTAAACCCAAACACGGGCTACATCCATTGCTTGGCTGCACCAAAATTTCACTATAACTCATAAGATTATAACATTTCACAAGTTAACAAACTCTTTTCATACTTCTAAGTATTATTTTCAATCTAGTATCTTGAGCCTCTTGATCATAAGTATTATTCTCAACCTAGTCTCTTCAAGTTAAAAAAAATATTATCATTTTCATCTTAACTTCTCTTGGCTCAAACATGTATATAAGTCATCTCTAAATGCAAACAAATATTATTTGTTAACCGAGTCTCTTCAAACTAGTTGTTTGAGTTTTGTTTGATAGCCAAGTTTCTTCATCCTAAATTCTAGTCTCTCCATATTCGTTAAACTTGTATTTTTAGTTTCAGACTCTTCAAGCATCTTACAGATTTGTTTAAAATTGATTTTACAACAAGTACACTTAAAGACTAATCTTTCTCTATTAGTGAATGAGTGGATATAAATGCAAGACAAAAAATTGACTAATAATTCCTACGAAATATTGAAGAGTAAATGCCTAGGGAATATAATTAAAAGTTACTGTTATGTTCTATTCTGATAATTCAATGCTTATGTATCAACTTCTCAAGCTTTTTCTATTTTGGATGAATCACTCTTGATTGAAGTTTTCAATGGTCTTCACTATTTATATCCTTTAGTAATTTAGTCACAATCTCTAACATATATCCGCAATGTTTTATCTCTGCGCAATAACCTGCATCAGGGTTGTAGACATGCTTTATGTGTGTGGTAGAACACAATTTCCTTTTTTGGATAATAACGATTGGTCCAAGGAAGAAAGAAACTTTAGATGCTATCCGTAACTGAATAACACGGTTAGAAGGTTCTGATGTTTTGACCACCTGAAACTCATAGTTTTCCAGGAAGAAAATATATGAGGATTTGAGAGTTGGATTTTGAAGGAGAAAGCGAAAGCTTGGAAGTCATCTCACACGTGTATTTCATGACTCTCAAGTCTTCTCTTTTCCTCCGAAATCCAACTCACAAACAAACCCTTAGAAGAGTTGACTTACACTTGCACATGCCAATCCACCACTCAAGTCTTTGTTAGATGATGATTTGAAGATCATTTTGTAGACAAATGATGATTTGAAGATCATTTTGTAATTAATTTGTCTTTGTTAAATGATAATGCACACTAAGTAGAAATGTTAGCAACCTTAACTTAAGATCAATAAATTCTTAATATACGGTTTTTATCAAAACTTAAGGTTAATGCACTTTAAAATTTTGATGGTCTAATATATTTGAGCGATAAGAATGATGGCCGGAGTTGGCAAAATTCATTAAGGTGTAAGTAGTGAAACTGCCACCTTTGAAACTAATGATTTTTGTCATTTTTCAGGAAAAGCAACACCACCATCATCCAGATAGAATTGTGCTACCTAGGATGACTAAACTAATACTAGGTTGTGTTCATAAACAAATTTTACCTTTATGAATAAGGGTTAAATATATCTTAAGAAACAAATACAAGAAATATATTATATTCAAGTTTAAGATAATTCAATATATCATCTGTTCCATTTAGTTTCCAGGTTAAGATAATAAACATATATTAAAAGACTATCGTTGAAAGTATTAATAATATAAAATAATGTGTTTTAACCAAAATATCCATAATAAATTCACTATTACCATGACTTCTATAATAAATTAGAGCAAAGACGAAAAAATAGTTTTTAAGTGTCAACATCTCAATTCATCAAAAAAAAAAAAAGTGTCAACATCTCATTTAAAAATAGATTTAGAAAACCTCATCAATAACTAACAAAATTGGTGGGATATATCGCAATTGGACAAGAATCCTCTGTCCCAAAAAGACCATAATCTCATGTCAGTAACAAATAGCATTTCCCAAAATAATATAAAATATTAATTTATGATTTTTATAAAAAATTCTAATTAAGTAACACACTTTTATTACCTTAATATACAATTTAGAACACTAATGAATACGGAATATCTTCCTCATATGCAATGGAAGTTTCATGCAAACACTCTTATTTGCTTTTTTATTTCTTCTTACGTATATAATCAAAAAATATGTTTGACCAATTATATGGTTTGACTAGTCAACATAGATGAGCATTTGGTATAAGAAAATGCATGTTTCTCCCTTGTTTTTAATGAAAGAAATACAATTTTATCATAATCAAAATAATATATATCTGATTCAAAATTGTATTTCTTTTTGTTTTATGAAATACTTGTATCTTTATTAATGCATAGGATCCTAACTCTGGAAAGAGATCATATGTCCACAATCTTGTCCCAATTCTCATCCTACTCCAGTGAAAAAGTAACACTAAATTAAAAAAAATTAAAAACACAAATTAATATTTTTATATTATTTAAAGGATATTGATTAATTAGGAACATAAGGACATAATGATTTTGGGATATAAGATCACTCTTAACTCCAACATTGGGAAATTGTTACATATGTTGGGTTGTGAACAAATGTGAAAGGACACATTTTAAAGAGAGAGAAAAGGTGACTATGGTTCTACGTAACCATGTTCTAATACAACAAAATGTCCCTTACTCTGATAAAAGTAAACGGGCCATTTTGTTTCTACGTTTTCTACAAAGACTGAAAATTTAATGGCAAATAGGAAAATCCAAAATTTCTCAGACACTCAATTGACTAAATAATATGGCTTCTTTGTCAACTACAAGACAAGTGAGTGATTTTGGGAGCTTTGTGCTTAATGGTACCCATTTCTTGTCTATGTTTAACCCCGGAACCCAAAGTAGAATTCAGCAAGATGAATAAAGATTTTGCTTTGAAAATTTTAGAAGAAGGAGCTAGTGCAATTGTTACTAAAAGAAAGGTTTACTTTTGCTTTACTATGTTGGTTTCTTATTGGAAAAATATAATTTACCTCCCTGAATGTTTATAGTGCAAATCCTTTCATTTATTTTTATGTTATCATTTAACTCTCTTAAACCTTATTTGATCTTGAATTATCTACCATATTTTTATCTCTCCAATAAATTTTAAAATAATGATAGCAAAATGACGACTCGTGCATTATTATTTCATTTAAATGTTTTTAAATAGTACAAAAGTTAATATATCTCCATTAGTTTTAAATCTAAAGAGATATTTGTGTAACTTGCGTTTATATGAGTTATATAAGATATGTATCGCTTGCATGACTTGTTATTTATGTTATAAAGTCAAAAGAGGCTTCACTGTAGTATGACATTTTTGAAGGTAACCTTAAGGAATAAGATTTTTACTATAATAATAACCAAATCTTAATTGGGGTCATCTACTAGATTAAAGGATGTCATAATTCTCTATTAACAACAACTAAACCTTAATCCATAGTGATTGAGGGATAAGATTTCTACCAGTGTTTTAAATTGTATTCCTCAATTGCAATTGCGATCACAATATTATAGTTTTGAAAGTCTTCGTAACAACATCACACATAATTGCGCCACGTTAACAACATTTTCTCTCAACTTTCTACAATTGTGATAAACACAAGTCCGAGTATTAGTTTAGCTCAAATCCATTTTTCTTTAAAACAGACTCGGAATGAGTTAACAAATTTTTTTTGATAGTTCTCAACGTTTTGGGTTTTATTAATTTAAACGTCTATATAAAAGGGGTGAGAGAGGGGAGAGAAAAATTGTAGTAACCTAAAGAAAAAATGTTTATTTGTAAAATAAAAAATCAAATATAGTATAGTATTAACCTAGAATAATAGAACTAATACTAGGTTATCATTATTCACAAATTTGGAATGGTCACATTTTGAAAATGTTTTATGAAATTATTATGGAAAGGGTCTAAATACAAGAAAAATATTATAGTGAAATATAAAATTGATGAAAAATCCTTTTAATTATGATAATATTTCATTGATTAGATTCTCCTTATCAATTTAAGATAGACACGCATATTAAGATTATTATTGACAGTGATAATTACCAATATAAAATAATATATTTGACATCCCTAATGAATTCAATATTCACTATTATCAAAACCACTATATTAAATTAGAGCAAACATGAAGAAAAAAATAAGGGTGAATGCCTTATTCAAAGAAAGTTTTATAATGGTCTTGAGAGAAGTAATTATTATATCTGAGAGACAAATTATTTTGATCATATTAAGATAAGAGATGACATTTTTAGACATAATGTTTATGAAATGATGAATGGATGCCAGAATGAGATGCGTGAATGGATGAGATATATGAAAAATGCATAAAATGCTAATGTGTGAATGATATTTTTTTATGAATGCATGCATACATGAATAAGTAGATGAACATTTAAATGATATATTTATTTTCTTATTGAACATATCAATGAATGTATAAATGATGTCTTTTTTGTTTTTGTTTTTGGATGAATATTTGAATGATGTAATTTTTGAATGAATGTATGTATGAGTGGTAGACATGAACATAATGTGCAATGATATCAATGCATTTTATATGCCCCTAGGGTTGGGGATCTATTTCGGGAAAATATAACTTTAATTACAATATTATAAAATGCTAATGCTATTAAGATCAGCTCGAAATTAAATGGTATAACTCCAAGCTTATGACAAACAATTTATCCCTAGGCATGAAACCCTTTAAAGGGTATACTATGATTTAGTCGTCCTCGTGGCACAAGGACATCATAGTGAAATAACATTCTCATAACACTCATGTATGAACATTTTTTGAGGGACCAAAAGTCCCAATTTAAAAATGGAGAGATAAATAGTTTAGGTTATGTTTCCTGTATCCTAAATAGGGTAAACTTACAAGGTTTTGGAGAGTCTAAATTCACAATCCTTATGGCAAGGAATTAGGTATTGTGAAGAAGATCTTTGCTCCTGACCTTGACAAGGTTTTGATGAAGACACCAACATCACCAAAAAGAAGAAAATGAAGAATACTTATGAAGACCAAGAAGAACAAAGCTTCAAGAAGATTAGATTAAATCTCTATAGGTACTTCTATTCTAAAACTCTTACTTATGCAAAGTAGTAATGCTCAAACTATTTTTAAAGAATAATGAAACACTTTGAAAATACTTAAAACAATTTTTGAAAAGATGTGTAACGGGTTACTTCATTCAAGTAACAAGTTACATGTGAGAGAAAAAGAGTTATTC
>NC_032017.1:2449281-2518134 GCF_001865875.1 Lupinus angustifolius | reverse complement strand
CTGAGTAATTTGCTTCAAAAGCTTTCACTAATATATTGAGCATTATTACTAAGCATATAAAGAGAGTTGATTGGATTGCAAGTGATATAATATTTCATACTTGTAAAGGCAATCCAAAGCCATTGTTGTAATTCTTCATTCATTGCAAACAATCTTTCTTTCACATGGTGTGAATAGAAAGGGGATAGAGTGACATAGAAAAGTATTTTCCAAGGTATAAATATTAGTGAGTGTGTAAGGTACAGAGAGATCTCGGGGTGAGATATTGTAATTACAACTCTTAAATATTTAGTGGAAAATCTCTTGTGCTGCAAGAGTACTGGACGTAGCCTTCGGTGGACAAGAAGGTGAACCAGTATAAAACACTTGTGTACTCTCCTTTCCCTTTCCTCTTTACTTTTTACTTGTTTATTTTCTGCAATATTATCCGCTGCACATTAACTCTTACATTTTGCAGAAAAAGTTACTATAATTTTAAGTCAACTAATACACCCCCTAGTTGCAATCCTGTTCTTTCAGGTATGGTTTAAAGTGGACATGATAAAAACTCTAGACATCTAGGCATGACATTGCATCTAATCTCGAAAGAAAGAAACCAAAATATCGTAAGTCAGAAAGAGAGGAGGCTAGCCCCTTAAGCCGATAACTCAAAGTGTCAGTAATAATCTGGAAGGTCCATCCTGTTAATACCAAATATGATGCTAAGCCAGCATCGACAAAGCATATGTTCCTTCTATCTCAAATCCTAATTACTAATATTCGAGTTTAGGACATATGTGAGTGCAAACTCAAGTCTAATTATGTGTGAGGAAGCGTACAACCAGTTTTATTGAAAAGTAAATTAATTCTCACCCCAAAAAGTTGTAAAACACATAAAATTTATTATAACTTAATTGCAAATAAAAATAAAATTTGTGTTTAACTTAAATGTGATAAATGCAAAGTAAATAAAATTTTGCATTTATCACATTTAAATAAATTTATAAATTTTTTAAATTATTATATTATATATTTTGTTTAACTTAATTGCATTTACCACATTTTTTGTTTAAAAGATTACACCTATTTCTTATGCAGAGGTGGTCAGTGTAACGAAAGTATAAAAACTATGAGAGGTTTGTGTTGGTGTAAAAAGTGAGGGGTGATTTGTGTAATTTCACTAAAACTTAGGGGGTGTTAGTGTAATTTACTCAAGTTCAATCAAATTTGGTATATGAAAATCAAATACAACTTTTACTTCTAGACATTTATACATATCCCGCACCACTTCTTGATATTCTTCTCCTATGTTCTATAACCTTCTCTTCTCTACTACAACTCAGTCTTTATCATTCTTCTTATTGCTACAAACGTTTCTCTGCTGTAAGTTCATTGAAGATTAACAAAAGCCCCAACAACTGGTATCAAGAGCACAAGATTTGAAAGGAAACAATGGGATCTAGTGGTGCAAGCTTCTCAACAAATCTTCCTATTCTTACTAGCAAAAACTGGAATAGATGGTGTGTGCAAATGAAAGCCATCCTAGGCTATCAAGAAGCAACTAAAATCATTGAAGAAGGATTTCTAGACCTCCCCGAGAATCCAACAGAGGTACAAATGCAATCCTACAAAGAAAATAAAAAGAAAGATTGCAAGGTAATGTTCATTCTCCATCAATGTGTTGATGAAGTCTACTTTGAGAAGATTGCAGGAGCTGCAACTTCAAAAGAAGCATGGAGGATATTGGAGAGGTTTAGTGAAGGAGCTGAGCAACTTAAGAAGGTAAAGCTGCAAACAATGAGGCGGCAATACGAACTTATGCAAATGGAAAACAATGAGAAAGTAGCTGAATTCTTCAATAGAATCATCACACATACAAATGTTATGAAGGCGTATGGAGAAAGAATCACAGATCAAACTATAGTTGAAAAGGTACTAAGGACACTCAGTCCTAAGTATGATCACATTGTGATAGCTATTGAAGAATCAAAGAGGCTAGAAGAGCTGAGAATTGAGGAACTATAAGGCTCACTAGAAGCACATGAGTAGAGGCTCAATGAGAAGAGCTTAGAAAAGACAGGTGAGAATCTAGTTTTGTTAACACAATCCTCAAGGAAAAATGGCTGCAACAGCAGGAACAGGGGCAGAGAATTTCGATATGGTCATGAGAAGAATACACAATTCCAAGAACAGCCAAGAAGTGATCAAGATCACCTTGAGAACTCTAACAGAAAAGTCTACAACAACTGGAGAGGAGGTAAGAAGAAAGTTGATAAAAGAAGGGTCAAATGCTTCAAATGTAATCGAATTGGCCACTATGCAAATGAATGCACATCAACTACAACTCATAATGAGCACAAAGGAAATCAGTCAAGCTATAGCCATCAAGTACACATGGTAAAGGAAGATGCAGATCCAAACACTGAGGAGCAACCAATCATGTTGATGATGACAACCAACCAAGAAGTGAACGATGATGGAGTATGGTACGTTGATTCAGGCTGCTCCAACCATATGACTGGCCATAGGAACTGGTTCATTGATTTTGATGAGAAGAAGAAAAGCAAGGTGAGATTTGCAGACAATAGATCCATCTTGCCTGAAGGCACAAGATGAAGGCACATGAAATATTGCTATCAGAAGGAAAGATGGAGGAAGTGCACTGATAACAGAAGTGCTCTATGTCCCTGGAATGAAGAGCAACTTGATTAGTGTTGGCCAGCTCCTTGAAAAAGGATTTGCAATCAACATAGTGAATGAAGCTATGGAAATATTTGATGGTGCTGAGAAGAAGATATTGAAGATTCCTTTGGCACAAAACAAGACATTTCAGGTAAGCCAAAACACTATGCAGTCTGAGTGTGCATCAGTCACTACACAAATTGATGAATCATGGCTATGGCACTTAAGGTTAGGCCACTTGAATTTCAAAGATATAAGCTTGCTGAGATAAAAAACATGATCTCTGGACTCCCTACAATTGTTATGCCAAAGGAGATGTGTGTAAACTGCTAATCAGTAAACAACCTAGAACACCTTTTAGTAACTACACTATGTCTAAGGCTGCTGATATCCTACATATAGTTTACTCAGATGTGTGTGGACCATTTGATGTCCAAACACTAGGTGGTAACAAATATTTTGTGTCATTTATAGATGATCAAAGCAGGAAAATGTGGTTGTACCTAATCAAGACTAAGGGTGAGGTGTTCACTGTCTTCAAAAGCTTCAAGGCCTTAGCTGAAAAGCAGTCAGGAAAATGCATCAAAATCTTGAGGAGAGATGGTGGAGGAGAATTCACATCTGGTGAATTTGAGACTCTATGCAAAGAAAGTGGCATAATACATGAGGTCACAGCTCCCTATTCTCCTCAACACAATGGAGTTGCTGAAAGGAGAAATAGAACCATATTGAATATGGTGAGGAGCATGCTCAAGCAGAAGAATCTACCACATAGCTTTTGGGGTGAAGCAGTCATGACTGCTGTTCACATTCTCAACAGATGTCCAATAAAGAGACTTAACTCCATGGTTCCAGAAGAAGCCTGGTGTGGAATTAAGCCCTCAGTGAAACACTTCAAGGTCTTTGGCTCAATATGCTATAGTCACATCCCTGATCAGAAGAGAAGAAAGCTAGACAATAAAATTGAGCAAATGATCTTCCTATGATATAACTCAACTGGTGCCTACAAGTTATACAATCCTAGAACCAAGCAAGCTATCTTCAGTAGGGATGTTCAATTTGATGAGACCAACTCTTGGAGTAATGCTCACTCAACAAGAGTAAATGGCCCAAGTCTACATCATGAATGGCAAGAAGCTGACTTAGAAACAAACACCAACAACAACTATGAGACAGAGGATGCTGAACAACAAAATGATGTTAGACCAACTAGAAGCAGAACCACTCCAACCAGATTCAGTGATTATCAGATCTATGGTGATGATGCAATAACTGAAGAAGGAGATCTGATCCAACACTTAGCCTTAATGGCTGATGTTGAACCAATTGGCATAGAAGAAGCCATCACTAGTGAAGTATGGCAGATAGCAATGAAGGATGAACTGAAGAGTATTGAGAAGAACAAAACTTGGGAAATGGTAGAATTGCCCCAAGGAAAGACTCTTATAGCTGTCAAATGGGTCTTCAAGGTGAAACTCAAGCTTGATGGATCAATTGCCAAGCATAAGGCAAGATTGGTGGCCAAAGGGTTCAGGCAAAGAGAAGGAATAGACTATTCAGAGGTGTTTGCCCTTGTAGCAAGAATTGAGACAGTAAGGCTCATTGTAGCTCTAGCAAGCATGAAAGGTTGGAAGTTGTAGCAATTAGATGTGAAATCTGCCTTTTTCAATGGACCACTAAATGAAGTATTCATATTGCAACCCCCTGGCTTCATATGTAGAGGAAGTGAGCAGAAAGTACTAAAACTGAACAAGGCCTTGTATGGATTGAAACAAGCCCCAAGGGCTTGGAATAAGATGATAGACTCATTCCTCATAAAAGTTGGATTTCAAAAATGCTCTGCAGAACATGGAGTATATATCAAGGCCCTGAATTCTACTGATACAGTGATAATTTGTATCTATGTAGATGATCTCCTGATCCCGGGAAGTTTCCCATCCAGCATTGAAAGGATTAAACATTGTTTGAAAGCAGAATTCGAGATGACAGACCTGAGAATTCTATCCTACTTCTTGGGATTAGAATTCTCATACTCTAAACAAGGCATCCTAATGCATCAAAAGAAGTACACGATGGAGGTACTAGAAAGATTCAAAATGAGTGGCTGCAACTCAGTAGATACATCAGTTGAGTCCAATATCAAGCTTACAAAATGTGAAGATGAAGGTACAATAGATGCAACCATGTATAGACAGATTGTGGGCAGCTTGAGGTACCTATGCTATAGCAGACCAGAAATTGCATATGGTGTGGGATTGATTAGTAGATTCATGAGTGATCCAAGGCAATCTCACTTATCAGCAGCCAAGAGGATCTTGAGGTATCTCAAAGGAACAATTGGTTATGGAATAATGTTCTCATCTAATCAAAACAACAATGATGGCAAGCCAAAACTCACAACATACTCAGATTCAGATTGGTGTGGTGACTTAGTGGACAGAAAAAGAACAATGGGACAAGTGTTCCTACTATCTAGATGTCCTATATCATGGAGCTCAACAAAGCAAAAGGTGGTGGCTCTATCCACTTGTGAGGCAGAGTACATTGCAGCATGCTCTGCTGTTTGTCAAACACTATGGTTGTCCTCTCTGTTGAGAGAATTGAAATTAATTGTAGAAGGAAGTGTTGATCTGCTGATTGACAACAAATCAGCTATAGATTTGGCCAAAATTCCGGTGTCTCATGGAAGGAGTAAACATATAGGCACTAAATATCACTTTCTAAGAGATCAAGTAAGCAAAGACACGATTCAACCACTTCATTGCAAAACCAAAGTTCAATTAGCTGATATAATGACAAAGCCTTTGAAAGGAGAAAGGTTCAAGATGTTGAGAGAACTCTTAAATGTAATTGCTATAGTTTCGAATTAAGGTGGAGTGTTGAGAGTAATTCAAAACTTTCTATTTTGTTAGCAAGAGTAACAGACTTTCTGTTTCTAGCAAGTTTAGTTAGTTTTTCTTATTAGCAAATGTTCTATAAATAGCAATGTATTCTTCTCTTTGTAATCAATGAAAAGTGCAGTGTTAAACAAGACACTTATACATTCCATACATTTCCTCTATTCTATAACCTTCTCTTCTCTACTACAACTCATTCTTTATCATTCTTCTTATTGCTACAAATGTTTCTCTGCTGTAAGTTCATCGAAGATTAACAAAAGCCCCAACAATTTTTTGTCTTTTTTATTAATTGACAATTGAAAGCTAAAATACAATCCGAAAAACATAGATCAGCTATAAGAGCACAGAACAAATAGAAGTCAAACAAGTGGTATATCCAAATAGAAGTAATATATATAATAACCAAAGCTTAATTGTATTAGGTGAAATTAGCTGGAATTTGACAATTTCTCTTGCAACAATTCAAAATATCTTTATTTCTCATTTACTTTCTCACTTTTATCTTTACACATATCATAAGGTTTAAAAATCATTATTAGAAGTTAGATGTCATGTACGCGTTGGGCCTTCATTGTTAGCACCAAACTTATATGTGAGACACGTATAGTTTTCCATTATATTCTCCGTTTCGAGTGCTTACATGTATAACGTTTGATAGAAGTATATAAAAATGGCTACATTTTGAACATGTGAAGAAATATTAATAAAATAACTTTTTGATAGTGTTGAATATTGTAAAGGATGATTAGGCCTTTGGATATTTTTAATTATCATATATTTGATGAAGGTTACATCCTGGTCTTAAATATCTTCTAGGGTAGATGATGTCAAACTATCCTTTTTTGGGTTAGTATTCTTTCCCCTACACTATGAAATGATTTTGTAACATATAGTCTATGTTCACATATATGATGAGGTTCCCTTCAAAAATAATGTTTTCGTTCGTTAAAAAAAAGTGGAGAAAATTTAAGTATTTGAATAAATATTTCACTATACACATTTTTTATGAGTATATATATATATAAGATTCGTTTACCACCAATTTAATTTACACTAATTACACTCAATCTCAGCCGTTCATTTTCTTAAATTCAACGGACCAAATGAGTGAAACTTAAAAGTCATTTAAAATTTCTCTTTTTATCTCTCATCACTTATTTCACTTTCACTTGGTCCATTGGAATTAAGAAAATGAATGTCTGAGATTGAGTGTAATTAATGTAACTTAAATTGGATGTAAAAGAATTCCTCATCATCTCTATATATATATGGGAGCTACTCACGTGAGAACAATGCATTATTATGAAAAATGAGAATACTTAATATGTATTATTGATCTTGATTATATTGAACAATTAAGATTAAAATATCATGCACATGATTATCATGTGACTAATAACTAATTTTTAATTCTAACCATCTATGATTGGTTGTAAGATCCAAATTTATTGTTCTTATAATTTTTATATGAGAACTATTATGTTAATCTTAATATATAACTCAATATTATTCAATGCTTTATGCTTTATGTGACATATTTGTACATAACACCTAAAAGATAACTTTATTCAAGACCTAAAAAATAACTTTTTTAAACACCTAAAAGATAACTTCCACTAAATGAGCTAGCCCTATTATGTCATGAAAAACACCCAAAAGATAACTGTTTTAAATGTTTTCTAAACTAAAAAGTCACTTGAAGTGACTTGTAATTCAATTTATCCATGAAATAAATATTATATATATATATAACATATCATAGTACTTCATATTATTGAATACATTATTAGAAACCATTCTTTCTAATACCACATATATATCTGTACATAAAAAGTCATTAATTTTCATTTCATCTTAGAAATTTATTATTAGTAAAAGAGTGTTTCAATTGGTACATGCTTGATTATCCTTAAGTAAGTTTTAATTTCAATTTTATGTATGAAAAAGACTTCCACAAATGAGCTAGCTCCATTTTTATAGTAAATATTAGTATATTTGAATTTTATTAGATGTTTTGTTCTCAAAAAATATATATATATATATATATATATATATATATTAACATAGTACACAATATTATTGTGTAACTTATGTGAAACTATTACTGATTTACTTCTAATGCCACATATATTGTACATAATAAAAATACATGCTTTTTGTAAAGTATAATTTCATTAGTTGTCATTTCATATTAGAAATTTATTATAACAAGTTTTCAATTGCAGACATTTGATTTCCTTTAAGTTAGATCTTGGTTTCAACTTTATGTATGAAAACGACTTCCACTAAATGAGCTAGCCCCATTTTTATAGGTAAATATTAGTATGTTAGAATTTTATTTTAAGAGAAACTTAATTCATAACCTCTTTCATTTCATTCCTTAAACTTTTACTATAATCATCAACCACGTTAAGACTCCCAAATACGACTAACCCCACTATGCCATGAAGAATACCTAAACAATAAAAAGAACCTTATTAGATGTTTTCTTGTCAAATAAAAAGTCACTTGAAGTGACTTGTAATTCAAGTTATTCATGGAAGTATCTTTTACGCCAATATTATATAATGTAATTTTTTTACAAATATTCTTTTATTTTTTTATAAACAACGGCACAAAAAGACAGAACATGGAGAAACTACACAGAAAAATTTGAGGGCTAACTACAGTAGTTACATATTATATTTTCATATAACACAAGTTTTTATAATGATACAAAGATTAGGAACTTATATCAATTTCAGAAGAAAAAAAATGAAAATGAAAATTATTATTTTGAGAGATGTTGAATTACACACACCTCACGGTTATATCAACACACATTCTTTTTATTTTTACTCAATAATATCAAACATAAGATGAATTTCAATTTTATTTAATTTTTTATATTAAAAATTAATTTACTATTTATATTTATAATAGTATTGTTGAGATTGTTGACTTTAAGTTAGACACCCAAAGGAACTCCAACTTTATATATTAGTATAGAATATATATCACGTGGAGAATAATTTTAACAGCAAGGTTTTAAGTGCGAAATAATTTGACTCCAATATACGTATGATTTATAAAATTTAATTAAAAATTTCTGCAAAGTTTGATAATTATATGAGTTGACCGTAAATCTTTGATATTTTGATCATCTTAAAGATCCAATATGATCTTATATCACTAAATTAACATTGGTTGAATAAAGGTGTCTGTGTGACTACGAAACACTGTTCTAATAATTCTATATTCTCTATGGGCTATACAACATAATGTCGCTTTACTTTGATAAAAGTAAACGGCCATTTTGTTTCTGACTTTTTCTTCACACACTGAAAATTCAATGGCAAATAGCAAAACTCAACTGACTAATTAATATGGCTTAGTCAAATAGCATAAAGACAAGTGAGTGATTTTGGGACCTTTAATGATACTCATTCAGTGTTCATCTTTCGACCTTATAACTCATTCAATGTCTATGAATAAAGATTTTGCCCGTGAAATATTCTGAACAGGGAGCAAGTGCAGTTGCTTCTAAAAGTATGGTTTACTTTTGCTTTACTTGCTGGTTTTTTATTGGATAATGTAATTGACCTGCCTCAATTTTCAGTGTTTATAATACAAATCCTTTCATCTATCATTCTTTTATTATTTAGCTTTCTCATACTACTATCAAAGTGTAGGGTTAGTGATGTGAGGTGTCAGACCCCACTAGATCCTCAGAAAGATGAAAAATCAAATGTTTGATTCTTAAAAATATCACTTATTGAGAAAGATATTTACACATCCAAAATGAATTAGTTACTTATGAGAGAATGCATTTAGTAAAACAAAAAAAACTTTCTCAAACTCTATTTGATTTCCAGTTGTTTACCCCATCTTTAAATATATCCAATAAGTCTTGAAATAATAATAGCATAATGACGTTTCATGCACTATTGTTTTATTTTAAATCTTTTTTGTTTATAGTTTTATATTGATAGTCACAACTAATTTAAATATTGAAGATAAATATTCTATAGGGTAAAATCCAAATAATATAAGAATCAATATCTCTTCACTATTTCTATTAGATTAAATTACTCTAAAACGTATCAGACTTTAGCTTAATTGCACCAACCATCCATTTTATTTAAATGATTACATTAACCTCCACTATATGGTAGTTACTTAATATATATAGGAGAGATTCGTTTACTACACTAATTACATTCAATCTCAATCACTAATTCTCTTAGATCCAACGAACTAAATGGATGAAACTTACAAGTTATTTAAGATTTTACTTTTTCTCTCTCATTACTTATTACACTCACTCATTTGGTCTATAGATTTAAGAAAATGAATGACTGTGATTGATTATAACTAGTGTAACTTAAAATGAGTGTAAACGGATCCCTCCTCATATATATATATATTCAAAAGTGATTGAATTATTCTTATTCATTCTTATTCTTTTGAGCTTTCACTCAATTAGTATTTTTTAATCTAAATAAATAATTATATATATATATATATATATATATATATTTATTAGTGTTGATTTGTGTATATGGATGAATGATTTATATAAGGCCAGTCATTGTAATTTGCTTTTATATTAATTATATATGACAATATGAGATGTGTCCCTTGCATTTGTTATTTATCTTATACTTTAAAATACACAGTATAATAATTTTGCTTTTGAAGATGATCTCGATAGATAAGATATCTACCACAATAACAAATAAGTCTGAATCATATTAATTGTGGTCAGCTACTAGATTACATAATGTTATAATACTATGTCAACAACAATTAAACATTGATTCATATCAATTGAGGAATAATATCTCTACCAATATTTTATATTGTATTCCTAAATCCAATTGTGACCAAATTATTATAATGTCGAAAGTCTTGACAATGACATCATGATACAATTATGGTCGCAGTGACCATATTTTCTCTTAATATAGGTTAGACTACTAGTTCAGTAAAATTCATATTTTTTAAAACCAATTTAAATCGATTCAATAAAATATATTTTGTTAAGCGTTAGATTCATGCATCAAAAAGGCATATAATGAAATATTTATTGAAATGCTTCAATGTTCTGCACAATTTTTTTGTTAAATAAAAATTATTATTGAAGGATACCACAGTATATGTGAACAAAGACTGGATGTTCCAAAATCATTTAATACATTGTTGGCGGCTAGAATATTAATCCAAAAAGGATAATTTGACACCATCTATTCTAGAAGATATTTATGACTAGGATGTAACCTTGATCAAATCTACAATAATTAAAAAATTCCAAAGGCTCCCTAATCATCCTTTAAAATAATCGGCACTATAAAAAAAGTTATTTTATTAATATTTCTTCACATATTCAAATTGTAGTAATTTTATATATATTTCTAACAAAAATTATACAGGTAAACACTACAAAGTTAAAATATAGTTGGTATATGACATTTTTTTTATAAGCAAAGTTTATCACATAATTATAATAACTTAGGAGCTGTATGAAAGTAAGTATATATTACATACGTTGCAGTTCCATTTATAGTATGATATTGTTGTATAATAGTTGTCCTCTAATCTAGAACTATAATTTTACCTTTGTCATCTCCACTTATAGAATAATATTATTGTATAATCCTTATCCTCTAATCCAAAATTATGATTTTACCTTTGTCATCTCCACAATTTCTTTAAAAGAGGTATATGACATATTATTTTTATCACTTATGTGGGGCAATTGTTAGTTTTTTATATTGATTTATGGAGATGTGTTGTGTAAAGATAAAAGTTGGAAAATAATGAGAATGGAAGATAATCTGGATTGTTGTAAGAGAAATTGTCAAAATTTAGCTAAACCTAATAAAATTAAGGTTTGGATATTGTATTGAACACTTCTCTAACTTATATTTTTTATGTGCTGTTATGGCTGATTTTTTTTGGACAGTATTTTAGCTTCCAAATATATTGTCAATTAAGAAAAAAAAAGACTAAAAATAGTATAATGTATGCGAATTATCTCTAATCTTTATTATTGTTAACGGTTCAGTATAGATAAATTATTGGTTAAATATGTGTGATAATTTGTTATTAATTAATATTTGTTTGATTTATATAGATAAAAATACAAAACAAAAGCTATGTAATAATATTTTTAGGAAAAAATGAAAAAAAACAAGAAGAATAATAAGAAGTGGTGCGGGATATGTATAAATGTCTGGAAGTAAAATCTTATTTGATTCCCACTATACCAAATTGTGATTAAAATTCTTGAGTACTAATACTGAGGAATAATAGTTCTCTCTTCATATATTGGTTGTTTAATTGAGTCCCAATTCCAGGATTTTGGAGAAGGGGGTTGTGCATTAGATCAACTAATTAAACTTCTGACCGGTATATATTTATTGTCCCACAGTTTATGCCACTTCATGTGTCATGAGCTTGTG
Source organism: Lupinus angustifolius (assembly GCF_001865875.1). NCBI lineage: Eukaryota > Viridiplantae > Streptophyta > Magnoliopsida > Fabales > Fabaceae > Lupinus > Lupinus angustifolius. The sequence continues at coordinate 2,506,130 of NC_032017.1, read as the reverse complement.
ATTGGTCAGAAAAATATATTTAAGTTAAAATTTAATTATTAAATCTTTTTCTGACCTCACAAGTCCATAACACATTGAATGACACAAACTATGTGACAGCAGATGTGCTCCCACTTCTGACCGAATATGGCAATACTGAAACTTTAAATGGGCAACTTAGATTCCTGCCTTGCAAAAATATTTTTTTGGGAGACTAATAGTATATTTAGCATATGGGAAAAAATGATCAATAAAAATTATTTTATATTTTATATGTCTCTTTTTTCAATTAAAGTTGAGGCGAGTTGTGTTGTGAAATTCACTAGAGTAATGAATTATAAAACTCTCTTTATCAAATGTTTAATGACATGTTAAACCAAGTTTGTAAACAACTATATATTTCATTGTATTACCATTTTATAGGTTATTGTCAAATACCTTCTATATGTGTTCAATAACAGAATAATAGTCATTAAACAAATGCTAATATTAATTCCTCCTTAAGAAACGCAACAATAGATTAATTATAGGAGAAAATTTGTAATTATTGGTAGAATGATAATTAAGAAAACAAAACTAGTATTTTTTCTTTCAAAAATAATATATTGAATATATAGAAAATGCTAAGCTTAATATATCATTGTTAATTTATATTTTTTATATATTCTTTAAAATGTGTGGTTTCACATTTGTTCACAACCCAACATATATAATAATTTCCCACTTGTACAAGTGGATAGAAAAAAATGTACCATTTGACCATGTGTATGCTGACTAGTGCATAACATTGGGCAAACATTTTAAAAATTTGTCTTCCACATTTTAAAAACTTGACTTGAAATACACATGTAATTGTTTTCTCTCTTTTTTTTCTTCATATTTTTCGGTTTCCATTTTTAATATTATCCAAATCTTTATATTTTATTTGTGAGTTGAGTTTTAGAAAGAAATGAAAGGAAAATTAATAGCCAATTTTTTCATTATTATTCTTTAAAGTTCAAACATTAACTCAGAAGGAGACATTTAGAATATATATCTAAATGAGATGTTGACCCTTAATTTATTATAGTAGAAATAATAATGTTGAAGTTATTAGAATATTTCAGTCAAAATATACAATTTTATGTTATTAATTAACACTTTCAATGGTAATTTTAATATATGTGTATTACCTTAAATTGATAATTAAATTGGAATATATGAAATATCATTATAACTAGAATAATTTTTCATTTATTTTATTTTTCGATATAATATTTTATTGTGCAATTTCCTCACAATATTTAATCCTTTTTTATTAAGATAATGATTAGATAAAACATTTTCAAAATATGGTAATTCATTCAAATCCAAACATAAAGGTGAAATTTGTTAATGATGACAACCAAATATTAGTTCCATATTCCTAGATTAAGTTTTTATCATAGATTTGACAAGACATCTATCTTAGTAATTGGAATAAAAAAGTAGTTAGATTTTTTTAATTCATGTATATGTCTGATTTTTAATTCCACTAGTAAACTTTTCTCTTTTAGTTACTACAAACTTTCTCTCCCTTCTCTCACCCTCTCTATATGGGTTCTTAAATTATATAAACTACAACAATTGAAAACTTATCAAAACATTTTTTGTGTTGAATTGGTTTTACAAAAAATGGATTTGAAGTAAACCAGTACTTAAATCTATGATTATCACATGTGAAGAGCTAATCTTATCCATCTCATATGTTTAAAACAAAAACAACAAATATTACAAACTGAAGAAAAATATATAACAAAAAACTGTGATTACTTTGGTAAAAAAATTAGTTAGAACTTTTTATGAGCGATGAAAATTTATTAATGATAAGAATTTGGAGAAAAAATGGTACTTCAAATTAGTTACGGTCTTTAGATAACTCATAAATATGAAGACAATTTGGTAGATGTAGCATCCACTCAACATCAGAGAAAATAAAGTCTGTGTAATGTGCTTTTAAAATACTACAACAATTCATATATATTAGTTCCAACGCCTCATCTATATGAAATCTTGTGTTCTAGAAAATGATCTTGTCTCTATATAGTCCAAATAATTATGAACTAAAGGGTCATCCAATGTTACTTAATCTTTTTCTCAATCCATATTATGTTAGCATGTAATAAGAAATTGGTCATAACTTCATTGTGAATAACAGAATCAAGATCAAACTGAGAGTATAATTTTTGCTAAGCATTATAGGACTTTGAGCAAGAAAAAACAAGTGGTTGATTGATTCATCAAACTCTCAGCATAAAGCATGTCACAATGAGATATTTGCTTTTAAGACACCTTTTTTAATCAGGTTCAATTTTGTAGGTACCCATTCCATTTTGTAGGTACCAAATTCATATTTATTTATCACACTAAGCATTTCATTTTTGTCATACATAATTTGCCCACAATCTCTTAAAATAGTCATTATCATTATTTCCATCCTCTTTTTGTAGTACATAATACGCGTTTCGAAATGAATGCTAACCTCATTTTTCATGAATCCAAATTCTTCAGTAAAAAGCATCTTGTTTAGGCAATAGTGCTTCTAGAGCTTTTAAGACCCAGCGAAACAAACTCTTTCTCCAATGAAAATTACAGAGCCAAATGTCATTCCTCCATTCTCTCGAGTTGCTTACAGTTGCATATTTATCTAAAGCTATCTGAAGTAGTCTTGCAAATAGGAATAGAAACGGGGCAGATCAGGACTAGGTTCATACTAACCAACCACGAACCCGAATTTGAAAAATTGAACCCAAACCCGAATTCAACGGGGTTAAAAGTAATACTATATACCATCAAACATAACATACAACACACAACTAGGGATGACACTAACCCGAACCTGTGGGTACTCGCCCAACCGAACCTGAATTTAACGGGGAAAACCCGATGTGATTGGGTTCGGGTTCCAGTTCCAGTTCAGGTTCAACTAGTTTAAAAAATTGTTTTCTACATTTTGTCCCCTTTTTTCTCTTTTTATTTCTAATATTTTCCAGAAGTGTAGAAAACTATCATGAAACTAGGGGTGGCAAAATGGGCTTGGCCCGACGGGCCAGCCCGTTCGGATAGATGTTTTAGCGGGCCGGGCTGGGGGTTTTAGCCCAAAAGTCCGTATTCAACCCATTTTAGAAACTCGTTTTTTAGACGGGCCATGGAGGGCCGGGCCGGGCTGGCCCGGCGGGCCAACATTAAAATTAAAGTTCATTTGTCTATCATGTTGCTCATTGCAATTAAGATTAAATTTTACAATTTTAACTTATGTTTGGATGCTTAAACATATAATTCTTCTTTCTCTTTGTAAAGTGAACATTTAATATCTCTTTATGTAGTTATCTATTATCTTCACTCTTATCCAATTATTGTACTTATTATCAGATAAAGGTGGAGTTTCACTAACAATTGAGGGTGTTTGAATCAAATTTAAACATTTAATTAATTGAAATGAAAAATTAGAAACTCAAACAAAACTACTAATTTTGATTCCTTTTGGAAAATTAATTGAATTCGACTGGGCTTAAATTTATAATTTTAATGTAGTCGAATTCAAATTATATTGAGTAATATATATACTTTATTATGATGGATTTATAATATAATAGTTTTGATTTTTATACAATATTTAAAACTTAGGAGTTATAAGCTCTATTGTAACTAGGAATCTAAAAGTTTAAAAATATAGTGATTTATTGTTTAGAATTTATAAGTTTTGTACTAATGCAATATGTAATTATGAGATTGTGTCTTTTGTTTGTGATTTTTTGTTTTAAAAGACATTTATGAATTGTTTGAATTATTTATTTTTGTATAAAACCTTAAATTTGTGTTTTAAAAAAAACAAAACGGGCCAGCCCGCCAGCCTGCCAGCCCTACAAAATATGAGTCGAACTGACATTTTGAACTCTTTTAACAATAAGGGCCGAGCAGGGCCAACCCTTATTTTGGCGGGCCAAAGGCGGGCTGGGCCGGCCTGGCCTGGCCCGGCCCTGCCACCCCTACATGAAACGTCAAACCTTAAAAACTATTTTTTTCGTGTTAGCTCTAAATTATTATAGCGGTTCTCATAATAGTGAACTCACATGGATTTTCCGATTAAATATATTATTTTAAACTGTTAACTATTAATTAATACTTTAAATAATAATCTTACTACATGTGTTTATCTTAATGTGTGAATTAAAATGGAACAAGTGAAATATTATCATAATTAAAAGGATTTTTCATAATTTTTTTTTAAAATATAATTTTTTTTTTGTATTGGCCAATTTTCTCACAATATATTTAACCTTTTTTATAATAATTAAATAAAAAATTTCAAAATTCGTTTATAGTGATAACTTAGTATAACTTCCGTCATCTGAGGTTAAGTTTTTCATTATAGATAAAAAAACTTAACTAAATATTGGAATATACAAATAATATACTATTGTTAGATTTCTATAATTCATGTGTATGTTTGATTTTTTATTTTAATAATAATCATTTTTATTTTAAGATGTCACAAATTTTCTCTCCCCACTCTAACCCACCATTATATTATATGGGTGTTCAAATTAAATAAAACCCAAGAAACTAAAACTTATCAAAGCATTTTTTATTGAATTCATTTTGAATTGGTTTTATAAAAAATAGATTTGAAAAGAATCCATACTTGGATCTGTGTTTGCCCTAAATGTAGAAAGTAGAGAGAAAATATGGTTGATATAGTCGTAATTGTGATCACAATTTTAGTTGAGGTATATAATTTAAAACACTTATAAAAATTTTATCCCAAAATCAATATGAATTAAGGTTGAGTTATTGTTGATAGATTATTATGACGTCGTTCAATCCTATCAAATATGATTAAGGTTTGATTTTATTTTAGTAGAAATCTTATCATTCAAGGTCATCTTATGTGAAGCAAAAGTATTACACTGGAGTGTGTAGCCTCATTTGACTCGGTAACATTAATATCTTATATAATTTATGTAAAAGAAAATTACACAAACACTTCTTTAGATTTAGTAATACTATATAAATAATCCTTCTTTTTTTCGCATATACACAAATCAATTGTTATATATATATATAATATAGAGTAATTTAAGTGAAAATAGTTCTTATATAAAAACTATGAGAACAATAACTATAGGTCTTATAACAACTATATATATATATATATATATATAAATGTTTATGATTAAAAGTTAGTTATTGGTCATATAATTAAAAAAAATTGGCACATGTATCTTTTAATTTTGACAATTCAAAGAAGATTCAGTGGTTCATATTAACTGTTTTTACTTCTTATAATAGCAATTATTCTTACTGAGTTAGTTTATATATATAGGTCACTTTTTTAGAAATTCCCATGAACCTAACTGTTATGTGCCAAAATTGCCTTAGATTATAAAGGTAATTTAACATATGTTGACTCTAAATACTTACTTTATATGATTATAATTGAGATTTTGTTGATAAATTATACTAATTATACTTTCCAAGTTTTCATGATTGTTTTAGATTGAAAATGTCTTAATGGGCCAAGGAATTGGCCAAATTGGCTAAGCATACAAAAATCACAGATCGGTTGTCCCACGCCTAGCGCAACAGCTAAGCTCAATGCAAGAGGCGTTTCACGTGAAGCCACACTAAGCATGGAAGAAGCCATGTGGAAGGTCTCGAGCAAAACGAGGTGCGCTGAGTGCACTACCACTACACTCAACGCATGTGCCAAAACTCAGAAATTACAAAAGGAGATCTAAGACACAAAATACATTTACTAGAACCTATTTTCAGTACATAGAGAGTTAGAAACCCAATTTTGATGTATATTTTTAGGATGCTTTCTAGTCTTCTTAGTTTGTAATTTTATGTGGTTGGAAGCATGATGTATCGGTTTGAGAGTATAAGTAGTGAAGTTCTCGTTTGTTCATAGAGAAGTTGACACTTCTTTATGAAGTACAAGTTCTGAACTTCTCTTGTATCAAACTAAGTATCCAAATGCTTAGCTAGAATACTTCCTTACTAGGATTAATTCTTTTTCTATTCATTGATGTATTTGGACTTCGATTTATGAATGAAATAACTTAATTTTTATAAATTACTTTTGTTGTGCATACTGCTTATTATGTGTTTATGAAATGTCTAGTTCATCTTAGGAAACGAATTTAATGAAGAAATTATTGTTCGGTAGTCAAAAACATGTAATTCATCCTTTTTGCATAAAACTAGATGTAGTTTGTATGTTTAATTGTCACAATTTATGTATATATATGTTCATATGATTGCTAGACATAGATTCATGTGTGCAATGAAAAACTTCAAACTTGATGGTATGTGTTACAAGACATAAATGCATGTTTGATGGTTTATAATTTGTAATTTTATCATTGTTGTTGCTAGACATAGATTTATTTTGATAAAGTATTAACATAGACCAAGACATTGATGTTTATCACTGTTGAGGTGTGTACTAAACTCAATTTGCATGCACAGATTGCTAGAAATAGAGGTATGTACAAATCATAATTGTTAATCTCGTATTTAAGATTTTGACTTTATTTCATGAGTTGCTAAGTAGACAGTATTAGATCATAGTGTAATTGAGTTCCAATATTGTATATAGTCATACTTATTTTGTTGCATGATTGATTGTCCATATTCTGAAATAAATAGTGAGTCAATACATCTAATTTCCAACATTTTATTATTATTAAACTTCATAAGACAACCAACCAACCAACCAACTTGAAAACCCAATTGAAAAACCAAGCTAAAAATAGTAATTTAATTTTAAAAGACTAAGTTAGCAAATCTTCGTGGATATAACAATCCCTTATTTTTATCCTTGTTTGCGATCTTATTGAAATTTTTTATCTGGCACTAACTGGACATGATTTCTGTTCTCCTTCATCTACACGGTACTTCTAGATTTTCATTGGTCACTTTTGAAGTCTTTATTTTTATCTGTTTTGGTTGACTGACTCAAAGTCTTTCTAATACTTCAAAATCGATAGAAAAGGATGACTTGATAAATAAAATCTATAAGGAATGGAAAATATTGAATATTTAAAAATCTTCGTGAACCGTGATTTTAGTTACTTGTTTATTAAACACTATGTTTATTATTACATTAACAAAATAAAAACATTGTATACATGGTAAATGAGGTAAATCTAATTATAACTAGATAATAAATAAAAATTGTGTAAGCATAAATATTTTACTTCTAACAAGAAGAATGATTCAAAAGTGGGTATGCACTAGTCTAATAGTCAATTTAAGTGCACTAGATATGCTGACTTTTCAATATCATGTACATTAGTATAATATTTATTCATTGTCAGTATAAAAATTTATGTATAATTAATATATCATCCACTATTCATTTGTATTATTTGTTTGAAAAATTAATAATGATTAAATATAAATGATTGCCCCCGTAATCGATGCAGCTATTGACATTGCAGAGAGAAGCAATGGTCAATATCATGTTCTTGTTATTATTGATGATGGACATGTTTTATCTCTGAACTAAATCTCATTCTTTGTATTCATGGCATGAATTCACTGCCTTTTCCTAAACTGCTTCTGTTTCTGGAATATCTTGTTTTTTTAATTATAGGTTACTAGAAATTCAGATACACCAAATGGAAAGCCTAGTTGACAAGAACAAGCAACTATTAATTCTATTGTTGCTACATGGTAGCAGAATTTCTTTTGTCATCTTTTGCTATTGATCTTGGTATCTGTATTCGATGTGGAGCTATTTTAATTGTTAGTCACTATCCTCTGTCAATTATTTTGGTTGGAGATGGACCATGGGACGAAATGCAGAATTTTCATGATAACATCACTCAGTGCTTATATAAGCATGCATATATTTTCCATGAGTTTGTAATTAGTGTTCTTAAAGATAGATGTCAACCTTTTCTCCACGGAATTAAAACTGATTGTCTACAAGAGTTGTTCTGTTATGTGAGAATCAAGCATTGCAGTGACTTGATGGTGATTAGCTTGAAAATTGATTGGTTAATGTCAAAAGGGACTGCAAATATGACCAATTGACCACCCTGCTGCCAATATCTTTAGAGCAGTCTCACCACTGCTCAACTTTGGTGCAAAATAGTTCTGAAGTTTTGAATACTTTTTACATTCTCAAAACAATGATATAGTATTTAATTTTTCATCAGTAGTTACTCTATTTGGTGTTAGAATGATATCCTTTTAGGACAATATAAGAACGCTCTTCAAAGTCTCCTACTTTTTTTTGCTGCTGATGTGCGCTTGTCTAGTGCTTTGTGATTGCAACTCTTTGATGATTATTTTGCTAAATTTCAAGGATCTTTGTCCTACACAGTCTTAACATCTATGGGTTGCTCTTTTGATTGACGATTGTCCCTATTCTATGCAATGACAACTTTGTCTCTTGAGGCACACAAAAACTTTCGAAGGTTTGTATAACATTTATGTTTATCAAAATAGATATTTGAGTCATTACAAATAATAGGTGTGAGTTGCACACTGTAGCTGCAAATCTGCAACTTATTTTCCAGGACTTGACCAGTGACCACAATAAGTTGAAGTTCTTCCAATGATTTCAGGTTGATTGAGCACTGCTGGTATCAATGGTCTACTCGTTGTGATCGAATCCAATAAGAGGAAAGCTCAAGAACAGAAGAGTTGCAAAATGATGAATGTCATTCGAGCATATACCTGAGATGAGGTGCTTGAAGTTTCTTTTGGCTGGAGATAAGTTTTCATGTCACTTTGTCACCTCAATTTTGAAATTTAGCAGTGCGATGTCTGCACAAGGATCCTCTTTGATAGTGGAAAGGGGAGTTCTTGTTTTTGTTTTCAAGACATTGGTCTAGTCATGTAAGACTTTATTGAATCTATAAGGTTGAGGGTTCGATTCCTGGGAGTGACATTTGTTAGGAGGGACAGTGGTGAGAGAATATCCTTCATAATACCAAAAAAAACATCCTTCCTTGCTGCCATATGATGCATTTGTTTATGGTTACATAATTCTCTTGTAATAAGTTACAAACCATCCAGCTAAGCCATATACCCATACCTATACCCATATTGTGCAGGAAGGAGGATCCTCTGTCCCTAAAAAATCACGTCTTCATATACCAAGTCAATCAAACACCTACCAAATAGTATAGAAAAGTTACTTTATAATTTTATGATTTTTCTTTTTAAATAGATGGCAATTTCCCATTGTGTTGGAACACAATGTGACATATGATCCCCATTCATTGTGTAAATGTAGTCTACATAAGTTTAGATTCTATTATTATAACCATCGTATTCTTGTTTTATGAATAAAGAACTAATGTTTTTTGGATACGTGGTTGTCCTCTTAATCAAAACTTCACACCTCTACACAAGCCAAGAGGAATGGAATAACAGAGAAAAAACAACCAAACCTTATGTATCATACAAATTATTTAGGGAGGATATGTATAAATATATTGTTAATTGTGGCAACTAAATGGCTAATATAAATATTAAATTGAGCTCTCCTCACCTTTTTGTCGCCAGCTTGTTTATGACAGAATGACTTACAGCCAATCATTATTTGCTCAGCACTTCAGCTATATTCACGGACGGATGGGAATCTGTTGTCCTCAAACACGTCCATGGCCAATCACAATGAAGTAAAATTGATTAAGTTATGAATATTTAATTTTTGGTAACAGACGTGACATAATAAGATTGGTCTGGGACAGGGTTTAGGACAACAGATCCTTGTCCATTCACGGACAGCATAGTTAACAAACTTACCAGAATTACTTATCCTTAACTGTGTCTCATTCCATACTCAAGTCTGTCAAATGAATAAAAAAAAATTAAAACAAAAAATAACAAAAGTCAGATTTTGATTAGTTTGGGACATACAATGAGATACCATTCAAAACAAGTGATCCCATTCGGTTAGCAAACTACCACACCCAAAAAATGTTTAGTAATGAATAACTAAAATTGCTTTAAAATGTGTTCATAAAATATATATTCGTCAAAGTTTTAATTTAGTCAAAGGGGTTATAAATATTACAAGTTAAACAAACTAAAAATTACGAGTTTGATTTTCCAAATCTTAGCAAAATGCACTTCAAATATCAGCCGCAACACAGTATTATGAAATTCTATACAGTATTAGTTATGTGTATTTTGTATATAATCTTAATAGGGATGCCGAATGTCTTTTAATTGCCGTGCCTGAATATTGTTTTATAAGGAGCTTTTATAACTTTAATATCATCTATGGTTTACATGGTTTCACTCAATTATATATATATATATATATATATTTTTTTTTTTTTTCTATTTCCACAAAATTATTGGTCTATACTCTACCAAGTCATATGAGAGCTATCACATGCCGTATATGACCTCAAATGATCAATCATGATTTTGTGGAAGAGCTTCGAAGTCTAATTTTTTACTACCTACAAGATTTACTCTCATTCTATTTATATCAATTGCATTTTTTTTTTATTCACCCTTATTTAATATTTTTTTTATTCATGTAAATGGTGGGAGGAAAAAATTAATGAGCAGATATAAAAAAATGATATACTAGAGAAAAATTGTTATAAATATCATTAGAATTAACCAATAGTATGCATGTTTTTTTGGGATAGATAGATAGAAGTTAAGGTAGTAAAAGTAAATTTTGCATTTATTCCTAAGATGAACAAGATTAATCTTCTACTGTGTTCATGGAATAAAATCACTACTATGAGCATCATGTGAGAGTTGAGAAGGGTATATGTTTGGCCATTTAAGAGTTGAGAACCAAGAAGAACATTACTTTGATTCCTAATTTCCTATAATTTCCTGAGAGAAAGTTACTCTGATTCCTACTTTTCTCAGCTCCACCACCATCTCCTTTATCATTCACTTTTCTTCTTCTGTTCAATGTCACCAATATTCTATCTTATATAATTCAAATCCAAATCCTAAAACCATATATATAATCATCCATATATATGGATGAGCCAATAGTATTATTCATTTCACTTTTATTAACACTTCATTTATCAGCATCAGGTAACACTATTGTTTTTTTCACTTATATTAACACTTCTCTGAATGAATTATTCAAGTAATTGTGCTAAACTAGAAATGAATTGTTATAGTTAAATTCTCATGTCTTTGGCAACAATGGTTAACATATCAATATCATTCATTTGTAGGGGTGTTTTCAACAACATTCACTCTAGTTAATAAATGTAACTACACAGTATGGCCAGCTACATATTCTGACACAGGTAATACTTCAACCACAGGCTTTGCCCTTCAAATAGGTGAGTCTATCAACATCACTGGATCAGACACTTGGAGCGGCCGCCTGTGGGCTAGGACTCTCTGCACCCCAATCTCTGTTACCACCATGGGAAACTTCTCCTGTGCCACAGGTGACTGTGGCACAGGAAAGGTAGAATGCAGTGGCAGCGGAGCTACGCCGCCTGTCACACTGGCAGAATTCGCATTAGGTAGTCAAGGTACTGGCCTTGATTTCTTTGATGTCAGCTTGGTGGACGGTTACAATGTCCCGATGCTGGTGATTCCTCACGGCGGTTCGAGTCACAACTGCTCCAGCACAGGTTGTTCTAGTGATGTGAATGCTGTTTGTCCTGAAGAGCTCAAAGTCAGGAGCATGGATGATGAACAAAAAGTAGTTGCGTGCAAGAGTGCTTGTACAGCCTTCAAAACGCCTCAGTATTGCTGCACCGGATCGAATTCCACTGCAGATAATTGCAAGCCAACTTCTTACTCTCAAGTGTTCAAGAGGGCATGCCCACAAGCCTACAGCTATGCTTTTGACGATGTGACAAGCACATTTACATGTTCAGCTGCAGATTACAACATCATCTTTTGTCCTGCCTCTAATAACACCAGGTTAGATTTACTTCCCTCGCTATCTGATTTATCAACAGACATGATTTATGATAGAAAATTATGGTGTTATTTGATCCATGTGGCTGACCCACATATAATGTTGTCCTAAAATGTCCCATAGGTATGTCTAGGGAAGATAGTCCCACTCTCAACTCTCTCTGATAAAAAAAAAATCAATTTTCTTCTCTGTACAACACAAACGAGACAATACATCATACCAATCTATGCCCACATAAATCTATTGTTGTCACATATGTTGTCTATAGTTGTTATCTGGAAAAAGGAAATCTTAAAAGATTGCAGCTGTGTCCCAGCTCAAACAGTTTAAATCTAAAACTTGGTTTTTTTTATCTTTCTTCAAAATCTGGAATTATTAACATCTGATTAGAATACAAGAACATGAAAAACAATTATGCCTAAATACATGAAGTGTAAAATTCTTATTAATAAAGTTATTGTAAGAGATTATGGATAATCAATTTTGCTAACAAAAATCACACGTAAGCATAATAATTGATGGCTTTTTAAGTGAAAAACTAAAAGATATTTTTCCCCACAATTTATGAATGTTTTCAGCATTTCACATCCAGTTTAATATGTCAGCTTATACAGTATCTTAACTTCTAAAGGGGTACTTTCATCCCCCTCAGGTTGCTAATTACTATATTTTTGTATAACACAGCCTAGGAACTCAAAATCAGGGTGTAAGTGTTGGAGAATCACTAACTGCTGGCAATGGAACAACTCAGTGGCTTTCTCCTTCAGGAGATTTCGCATTCGGATTTTACCAACTTCCTAATGAGCTTTTCTTGCTTGCTATATGGTATGATAAGATACCCAACAAGACTATCATTTGGTATGCAAATGGAGACAACCCTACTCCTAAGGGATCGAGGTTAATGCTAAATGACTCTAATGGTTTAGTACTCAGTACCCCTCAAGGTTCAGAGCTATGGAGATCGTCGAATCTTACACTAGCCGCAATTTACAGTGGTCTAATGACCGATGATGGGAACTTTCAGCTGCGAGACCAAAACTTGGTGACATTATGGGATAGTTTCAGTCATCCTACTGACACATTGGTGCCTACACAAACAATGGAGTTGAATAGCATTCTTTCTTCTAGACAAGGAGAATTAAACTACTCACTTGGAAGGTTCATACTTCACCTACAGAATGATGGTAATTTGGTGCTCAACCTTCTGAATTTGCCTAGCAACTATAGTTATGAACCTTACTATAGCAGTGGCACTGCTGATGATAAGAATCACACCAATGTGGGTTTGCGTGTGGTATTCGACAAATCAGGCTTCTTGTACATACTAAAAAAAAGTGGGGAGATGTTTCCTATTTCAAAGCCAAATGAGACATTCTCAACTGATGACTTCTACTATAGAGCAACATTGAATTATGATGGAGTTTTCACATTAGAATATCACCCAAAAGAACCAAAAAATGAACAAAGCTGGGTTGTTGGAGAGACCATACCAGATAATATTTGTTCATATTCTACGTACACTAATGGCCAAGGTGTATGTGGATTTAATAGCATCTGCACTCTCAAAGATAACAAAAGGCCAATGTGTAATTGCCCGGAAGGGTATTCGCTAATCGATTCGGAAGACACATATGAAGGTTGCATACCGAATTTCCAAGTAATTTGTCAAGCAGATGGGCATCATGGTCCACAGGATAATCTATATATAATGAAGGAATTACCCAACACAGATTGGCCTAAATCTGATTATGAAACAATAAGTCCTTGCAGTCTACAAGATTGCACCGAATCATGCCTGCAAGATTGCTTATGTGTGATGGTTTCCTTCAACAAAAGTTCCTGCTGGAAGAAGAAGCTCCCACTCTCATTTGGAAGAAATGATCAGGGAGTAAATGTAACTTCTGTCATAAAGTTGATGAAAAATAATGATCCACTCTCTCCCTTCTCAAATACGAAGAAAGATCACTCAACTTTGATCACTGTGATATCAGTTCTTCTAGGCATCTCCATTTTAATGTTGGTTGTTGCAATAGGTTTCATATTCATCTGCAACCGCAAGAAGATCGAAAGTACTAGCACCATCAAAAGTGTAGTAGATAGAAACTTACGAAACTTTACCTTCAAGGAGCTTGAAGAAGCAACAAGCAATTACAGAGACGAATTGGGAAGGGGATCTTGTAGCATTGTCTACAAAGGAACAATTGAGATGACTAGTGTGGCTATTAAGAAACTAGACAAGTTGTTCCAAGATAGTGATAAGGAATTCAAGACTGAAGTAAATGTGATAGGCCAAACTCATCACAGGAACCTCGTTCGCTTAGTTGGATATTGCAATGAGGGGCAACACCGGATTCTGGTATATGAGTTCCTCACCAATGGAACTTTAGCAAACTTCCTTTTCATGCATTCTAAACCAAATTGGAAGCAACGTATCCACATAGCTCTTGGGATTGCAAGAGGGCTTGTTTACTTGCACGAGGAATGTTGCACCCAGATAATCCATTGCGATATAAAACCACAGAATATACTTCTAGATGATGACTACAATGCCAGAATCTCAGATTTTGGGTTAGCAAAGCTTTTATCCATTAATCAAAGCCGCACTGAAACTGGAATTAGAGGAACAAGAGGGTATGTTGCACCAGATTGGTTCAGGAGTGCACCGATTACTGCTAAGGTTGATACTTTCAGTTTCGGTGTAATGTTATTGGAGATCATTTGTTGTAGGAAAAATGTAGATACGGAGTTTGACAATGAAGAAAGTGGGATTTTAACAGACTGGGCATATGATTGCTTCAAGATGAAAAGACTAGACATTCTTCTTGAAAATGACTGTGAGGCTGCCAATGATATTAAGAGCTTTGAAAGGTTTGTCATGATTGCTATTTGGTGCATTCAAGAGGATCCTTCTCTTAGGCCAACAATGAAGAAGGTTATGCATATGCTGGAAGGAATTGTTGAAGTTGCAATTCCCCCAAGTCCCTACCTTCATGGTTCTGTTAGTTGATTGTCAATACAGTATCTTCTGTATGTGGCTTTGGCATTGTCTCGCTTTTTCTTTTCTGCAAATTGATTTCATGTCAATATAAATTGAGAACTGTTATTAGCAATGAGAAGTTGGTTACATTCTATTTACATAATAAATAGGATCTCAGATTAGCATCTTCCGCTGTGTTTGAGAGTCTAGTTGTGATGGGAGAGGGAAGAGATGACTTTGGAAAGTGTCTCTCTTTTGAGGATTTCAAGGTTTTCTGTAATCCTCTACTAGTTTGAGGTTTTTCTGAAGACAAAAACATCAAATTAGCTAAATATATTTAGTAAAATTTTATAATAACATTTTTGTTCATTACTTAAGTTAACACTTCTTTTCTCCTTCCTTCCCTCCCTCCCCCTCCTTGCCACTTATCTATCTTCTTCCATTTACAAAACACACATACCTATGAACATAAAATATAGAGATTATGGATAAAGCACACATACCTATATCCGGAACGAGAATTTCTAGGATAAATGATGGTTCGGGAATATAAGTCTTGGACCAAATGGATGAGAGTCTCATATGCTCTTGAAATAGGTTAGAACGATGTATGTGTCGTAGAGTTAATAAGTGGACGATTTAACTCGTGAATCACTGATTTGAGTTTTGTGTTTATTTTCGAGGCGTTCGAATTCAGACAACCAATTCATTCACGTGACGGAGATCAACAGCGCTACAACTCAAGGTGAGGGAGAATACATCATGACATAGTGGTATTCGAATATGACACTCGGATTTCACAACTACCTCAAAAGTTGGGAGTTATTTTTGTTTTTGTTAAAAACATGTACTTAACCAAATGATTTCGTGTCTGGATTAAGTATGGATGTTTCCTTTGGATGTATGCCCCTAGGATAGTATAAAATATCAAGTCTTGTGGTTGTTATCCATGAAGGAACACCACTCGAGAAACTAAAACGAGTAGGGATAAAAAACAATGGAGATTTTCGATCTGGTAGCCCAAAAGTCAAGGAAATAGTCCTATCAACCGAACTACCCTCGTCTGGGCAAGCCAGCCTCGCCTAGGCGAGGGAGAAACAATGAATTAGGCCCCCAATTGTCGCCTGGGCGAGCCAGCCTCGCTTGGTTGAGTGGTTCTCACCTAGGCGAGGGCCAGGCTGCCGTTTGGCCTATTCGGGGCAGTTTTGGGCACCCGAACAACAGTCCCTCGCCCAGGCGAGACCGAGAGGGTGAATTTTGACCAGTTTTTGGTGGATTTTTAGCTTGAGCGATAGTCCCCTCACTTGAGCGAGAGCCATACATGGAATGAAGTAGTGGAGATAAAATTTACGGGAGACAAACGAGCCCCATGATATTGAGAGGGACGGCGATGGCGGTGATTCGTCAACAAAGTCTTGAGGGAGAGTCTAGGTGAGACGAGTCCCTTGTATTCGTGGATGAGGTATTTTGTTGGATCAGATAGTTTTCCCAGCACAAACTAGACGATCTCTGATAACCCCTATTTGCAATCAGGATCAATGAGAGGGATGCTCAGAAAGTGTTTGATATGACACCGACCTGAAATGGACAGTTTTTCGGAACCGATCAATCATATATCCTTGCGATGAATAATTTATTTTTGGTGCGTTCAAATCGGTTTGTTATGGGACCTGTACTCTTAGTTATTTCCGAATACTATATTGGGAGGATATTCGTGTAAGGATTGATGAAATTAGCATAACATTCATACATTGAGATCGTGGACATTGATCCTCATTATCCAAGTCATAACATCATTCATCATTGTGCATTTATATAGATATATATATATTTTGTGTATTATGTGTGTCTGTCTGAATGTAATATTTCGTTTAATTCCATGCCGTCAATGAATAATCATTAGATGTCTAACTCTCTTTTCTTTTCTTTTCTTTTCTCTTCTTTCTGCTTGTCTTCGGTTTGCGTTCTCATTCAGATTCTCGATGTCCCAGGGAGCATTGACGGATACCGATACACCTACACAGGCCCTTGTGCCTTATAGCTGGAGATGGTTTGTAATGGCTCTACGATGTGCTTCCCCTTACATCATGCGGACTTGGAGGCTTCTTTCACCTTACCTACTCGGAGATTCACACCTAGTGCACCATCCCTTCAGTTTGTGATTCCTCACGGGCCCACTGTTGCAAGACAATCTACCCGGAGATGGAGTTGAGGCGACGTGCTCAATTCCCCACCAGAGAGGAGGGCTACTACACGAACGATGCCCAATTTTCTAGCAGATGCGAGAGCGAGAAGTAGGTCGCAGGGTTCGTCCAATAAACCTGAAGAGGAGGAGCTAGAAGCTGAAGAGAAGGATTACGTGGAGTTAGTCTATATAGAAGACTCCATTGAAGTGGTAGAACTTTCCTCCGATTCTGAGATCGAGGAGGACCCTAGCGAGTGTGCTAGTACACCCGCTAACATTGGAGCTAGTCATTAGCAGTCATTTCCATTTCTAGTTTGCTTTTTAATAGGGTATCTGTGTAGGATACTTTAGTGTGTTGAATAAGTCAGTCAACTTTGTGTATTTTCCAGTTTAGAGAAAGATTGTACTTCCACTTTGGTTTACGTATATACATTTTCCGTCATTTATAATAAAGAATTATCTCACGGTATATTAAGTGGCTTTTGATTACCATTAAGTAATGGTTGTTGTCTTTTCCGCAAATTATGTTACTTAATGTGATGTTCTGAAAAGGAATCAAATGTAAATGGAGGAATTCTACATTACAAAAAAAAATTGTACCCATTTTGGGCAATATTGTTGGAGTAATTCTCGGGGCGTTACATAAGAAAAGGTCAATCTTCTCTGAATTTCCATATTGGAGTTCATTATATATATGTAAGACATTTTCTCGATGTTATGCATATTGAAAAACTATGTTTGAAACTCTCCTTGGTATCTTACTCAATGTCCCAAGTAAGACCAAAGAAGGCTTGAATGCAAGGTTGGACTTGGTTAGTATGGAATAAGAAAGGAATGGGGCCGATAATGAAGGGAAAATGTACATTTCTATCTCTAATAGCTTATACTTTGTCGAGGAAGGAGAAAATGAAATCTTGTAAATTTCCTCATGGTGTTAAAGTTCTAGAAGAGTACTCTTCCAACATTCAGAACTTCGTATCAACGAAAAACCTCAAGTTAAAAGGTCTGAAGTCTCATGATTGTCATGTACTTATAGAGCATTTTTTGCCTATCAGAATACAGTCAAATCTACTTAAAAAAGTTCAGGAACCATAACTAAGTTATGTTTCTTCTTCAAGGCAATTTATAGAAAAGTGATTGACCTTGAGAAATTACCTGCATTGCAAAGGCAAATTATTTTGACTTTGTGTGAGCTTGAAATGTATTTCCCACATTTTTTTGACATAATGGTTCATCTAAGCATTCATCTTGTTCGAGAGACACAACTATGTAGCCCTTCCTATATGAGATGGATGTACCCCTTTGAGCGTTATATGAAGGCATTAAAAGGGTATATGAAGAACTGATCAAGACTAGAGGATTGTATTGTCGAGCGATATGTTGTTGAAGAAGCTCTTAATTTTTGTACCGTATATCTTACTCATGGTGATTTCATAGGCATTCCAATGTCTCGGTATGCAAAAAAAAAACATTTGGTGAAGCTATTATTGGGAATGAACTATTGACTATAACAAGAACTGAATTGGAGCAAACACACTTATATGTTTTACATAATGTCGATGAGGTTGAGCTATATGTTGAAAGACATAAGGAGATGATAAGGAAGTCTTACCCAAGTAAGAATGAAAACTGGATTTCCAAATAGCATAATCGATGTTTCATAAAGTGACTAAAAATCATATTGATGAGGAGTTGAATATAAATGAATATTCGGTTTTCGAAAGATTGAAATGGTTAGCCAATGTTGTTTGAGAATATTTATGAATAACACAACGTCGTTTTTTTAAGTATGCGTTGTTATATATATATGTAATACAACAACGCAATCATAAGCGATGTTAATCATGCCTATACACTTTGTTGTTTATGTATGATATGACAACACTTTTTGTACGATGCGTCGTTGTATATATGCAATACAACAGCGTAGGATAAGCGCTGTTAATCATGCCTATATACTACATTGTTTATATATGAAATATATGACAGTGCTTTATGTGTGATGGATTGTTGTATATATGCAATAAAGCAGCATATGATAAGCACTGTTAATCATGACAATATATTAATGCAGTCAAACAAAACATGCCCGAAAGCGCTGTTATATATTTAAAATATGCGTTGTTGAATTGTAACTATAGGATAGTGAACAAATAGGATATAATATGGTTTTACAAATAATAACTATATGTATAGAAGATGTACATTGATATTGATATAAGAAACAATGTGACTTTTTACCAAGTTATCATTAATGGATGATGAGAACCTAACCTTAATGATTGGAAATCCCATGAGAAAGGTTCATATGGGTAATAACATATTACTTGTTAATTAAGATAGTCCTATTATTTTTTACTTCCTATGGTATAGAGATGTGCTACATTACATTCAATAGATGGTGAACTTAAAAGCTCTTGATGTATTTCATGTCTTCTAGGGAGGTGTATGAAGGGAATTGTACATTTGATAAAATCATCTATATGAATGTGTTGAGCCACCATTTCTTGGGCACTCATGAACATCTATCTACACATGCTCATGGCAATATTAGCACAACATTATATACTTACATATAGAGAAAAAAGATGAATGTACTAACTTAGCTAGTGTAAGAGTTTTTTACATTGTTATTATATTGTCTCTCATTCATTTTCAATTATTATTGACTCTTAGATAAAGTAATACAAGTAAATGATAGGTAATACACTAAATGTGTATAAATCTTTACTAAATCTTTACACTCTTATATATATATATATATATATATATATATATAAGAGTGTATATATATATATATATATATATATATGAGATTTTCGTAAGTCAAATGAAGCAACTATGAAATTGAGAAAATTACTAATCATCTTTTTACCAGATTAAAAGGGATGTCATTGGATTCACTACTATATTTTTAACCTATAGTAATACCTACACTCAATAGTTTAAAAATTATGATGTTAAAGTAAAACATGCCACAATTTTTTATATCATTTTCTTATTTGTTAATTTTTTACGTTTATGTTGTACAACGGTGTTAACTGTATTGAAAAGGTATTAACAACAATTATTTTTACAATTCCTTTTATCTACTTTTTTGAGTATGATTTTAAACTGTTGCCAATTAAATTAAGATAGATATGATTAATAATTTTGTTAGGATAGAGACACTCATGTCTTAGGGAAAATTTCCATCCTATAATACTTTTATAGTTAATATTTATTGCACTTCGTAATTATATAAAATTGTATCAATATCACATAATTGTTATATAACATTTTATATCACTTAGTCACTCTTATTATACTTTAATCAGTAATTAACTCAATAATAAAAGGGATGTCATTACTTGTTCGATTACCTTGGTGGTGACAGCTATGAATGTAAGGTGGTCCAAAGCAAAGAATAAATTGTAGCAAGTGTCACTGAAAATCTTGTTGAGAATGAAAAATTGAGGATGATTCAATAACTTTTTCAAAACACAGTGGGGCGAAAGAAAGCATTCACAGTGACAATAAATCTTCACAATTTTTTTGTTGCATTTCAAACACTGGAACTTTTGATGCAATGGAACAAGTTAGAAATGAAATTTCCCTAGATTTAAATTTCAATATGAAAAACAAATTAAACGACAAACTCTTATTTTATCGAATTGTCCAAGATATGTTTGAAATTTTGAAGAATTATTAATTTATATCATTGACCTCCGGACTATATAATTATACGATGGTCTTACTAAAAATTATTATTTTTTAATTTATTGAAACAAGTAAATTTGTAAACTAGTCCAAGATGGATCATAAAATATTTTAAATGAAGATTAATTTTTCAAATATTAATTTGTGGGGTATAACATTTCCCACTCAAGATACCAACTAACTTACATTTATTTATTGTGAGTTTGATATTTATATACATTCAGTATGTATCTATCTATCATTCATTTATATTTTTTTTAAAGTTAATAGTAATAAAATATAAATAATAGATGATACAGTATCATAGTATAAAACTAATAAATTGGGAGTGTTCTTTATCACCAATAATGATGAGGAATGATAATAGTTTTAAGTGAGTTGGGTCCCACACTTTATTTGCACAATTAGGATTGTGACAGTATTATCCATCAACAAAATTCTCATAACTGCAATTAGACTCCTACTTAAACTTTTTTAAGTATGAGTTGAATCCTAATGAACAAAGCAATCTTGGTGACTATTTATTTTCTTAAGCAACGTGTATTTGGATACATAATAGTTGAGCAATGCTAATTCGTCCTAATATTTTAGTTTAAATTTTTTTCTAATAGTATGCCATTCTTTCTTTACTTACAATTAAAAAGTTATTTTGGTTAAATTTTTATTATGATAAATAATAGTTATGCTAATGATATAATTCTTCAAATAACCTAACTTGAAACATTCTTAATTTATATAAGAACTTCTTCCAATGAGGTGTTTGTATAGGTGTAGTGATATAAAGACACGCTGAATTATCAAGTATTATATCAGGTCAAAGATTAATAATTCAATTTATGTGAGTAAGACTTGTTTAGATGACAGTTATATACCTTGGAGATGCATTAACTTTTATATCGATTAGATGATGGTATACCATTGGTTATAATAAAAAGAATACAAATTTCTGTTGCTGGCTAGCTATGGTACAATTGCTCATTACACTTGCAGAAATATATAGAAGTGTATGCAAATCAGTGAGATTCAAAAATGACATAAATGCATTATTGAACTGAAAAGAAGTTCATTTATTTGGAAGATCTGATATTCACGTTTATGTCTTCAATAGCTCACAAGCTATTCAGTTTTGTGTCTGTTCCAACATACTTTGCTACAATCCTCGTGAGTGTGAAATCCTTCAAATTGATTGGGAGAATAAGTGTGTTAATTCAGTGAACAGCCATATCGAATGAAAGGGAACCTGGAATAGTTACGTAGTTTGGGAAAACTAGACCATCTTCAGAGTATGAGAGGGTTCAGTACTAGTTGAAAATATTGATATATGTCTTTGAATCTTTGAATACTTATCAAACTCATCTTCATCTCACTTTCCAACATTTCACTATCGGAGTTTCCAATACTATAGAAATTCATTACACATTTATATATTATTTTTCAAATCATTATTTATTATTCATTGTTTCATCCAATGCATGTCCAGTTAGTTTAGTTTCAAACATATATTAAATGAGGTTATTTTAGTTAAATTTATTAAATTTTTATATTATTTAAGAATTTTTTGAATACATAGCCTGTGTTAAGGAGTATTTTTTGAGAAAAAAAGGTTATATGCACTTATGATGATTTTTTTTCTATTTTTAATAACTTTTGGATTAAATAACTGCAGTTGTCAGGCAGAGTTTAAGTTAAATGAGGAAGGGGAAACATTTCACTTATTTAATTTAGTATGAAGTTGTTCTTCTTCATTAAAAAACTTTTTCCAAGTCACGTTTAAATTAATTCAAATGAAAATATATTATATTATACTAATCACTGTTGTGAGAACAGGACTTGACCAATGGTCTGACTAGTCTGACCACTGACTGGACTTAAAAATGACTTTGGTTTGTTGTCTTAACCGAGTGAAAGTTGAACCGCTTTAAACTGAGGAAATTCCAGTCCGACTGTGTTAAACCCGGTTAAATTGGATTATCCTAAGAAGTAAACTGGACAGTTCACTTTAAAATTAAAAAAATGGAACACTACTTTACTCTTTTGCTTTACGGTCCAAAAAAGATCAAGAGATGTTACTTTAATATAATTATACATAATCATTAATTATATAAAATTATACATTTATATATAATATATATTTATAAATAAAAATTATTATTTATATATAAAATGATATTATCATACTAGATATTTTAATATTTAAAGATAATATGAGACATCTAATTTGAGGCAGTACTTTCAATAAGTTCATACTAATAATGAATAGATACTTAAAATAGCAACGGCCAAAAGTAATAGCTGGCCAATAGGGGTTGCCATTATAGAGTCTTCTAGCTTAATTTGTTTGTCATGTTTCCTAAAAGATAACTATGTTACTATAATTTTTTGTAAGATTACTAATTTATTTGACTATAAGATGTGTTTTTCCCTAATCTAATGAAGTGTAACAAGAATGAACTTAGTCTAAAAGTTAGCTTCAATATACTTGTATCATTTATATTTGTTTGTGTACATTTAGAATATCTTTCAAAGAATAATGGAAACTAGATCATTTAAGTGAGTTTTATATAATAAAAAAATCATTTTGATATATAGCATAATAATTAATAATTTGTTTATATTCTTAACTAACCATGTAACTTGTTATTGGAAAAACATATATTATAATAATAATAAATAAAAACGGTATTTCAAAGTAAAACATCTTACGTACACTCAATTAGTAAAATTCTATTGATTGCTAGCAAAGTAAGATTTGTAGAAGTGGGATGATTATTCCCTGTTATGTAACATGAATATGAATGGAAAGTTTTGAAAAGAATGAATAACCATCACTCACATATCACTTAATCTGGAAGATTTACTTTGACAAGTATTTTCAATAATATTTCTCTTATTTCAATTTCAAATTTTTTATATCATATTTAACATCTCTCTCAGTGTTTGGTTCAGATGAGCTTTAAATTTGTTTCAGGAAAGAGCTCCAAGTCCAACATTTAGATATTCAGCAGAATATCCAGACAAAAAGGGTAGCTCGTCACATGAGACTTCCACTTAGTGGAGTATGGAGATGGTAGATATATGCAGTCTTACCCTTGCTAGTGGAAAGACTGTTTCCAGGATTTGAACTCGTGACCTCATGGCAACAATCTTACTGTTGCACCATGCTCACCTCCTAGATCTAATAGGTCTAGTATAAAAATCAGATTAAAAGTTTAGCATGAAAATAACAACTACAAATTTCTCTAGTCTACTGCATTGGCATGTCAAATTTCCATTCCAAATTTGCTACTAAGTAGACTAGTCTAGATCTAGATTCACACCCATTAACCAAAAATACACAAACAAGAAGTATCACATGAGATTGAGGAATACAAGGAGCTGATCATTTTATACACTATATAGAGCCAAGCATTATTATTGAGGTAAGATACTTCTCTTCAACAACTATGTTACATTTTTTATGCTCATATTTCTGTTACCCCATTATTTACCATCCCAAGAGTGAACATGTTTTATGACAAATACATCTCAACCTAGGATATGAACAGCTTCATGCGTTCAACATATATTCAGCTAACAATGTTGCTGAAGAAGCTGCCAAGTCTGAGGTGGTGAATGTTGGGATCAGAATTTGGAAACATAAAATCAACTGAGAATGTGAAAGAGCAGTAAGGAAAGATATCAAACAATATTTACTTATACAAAACCCTCAAATATAGAGGAAAAAAATACACTGCCAATGAGGAAAACCAATATTATTATATGAGAGAAGGTAGAAGAGAATTAATACAAAATTCAGCAAGTTTTAATTCCTTATCAATCACCATATTTTGACAGACATGGTTACACAAAATGTGCTCCCTATCATTCTATTTCTTTCTTCATTACAGGAATGATATTATTTGAACAACTAAGTTCAACAACTTTGCGAAAAAGAATAAAGGTTATACAACATTTATCCAACATGAAAGTTGTTGAAAAAGTTATACAAGTTTGATTATTCAAATAACATATTCCATTAGGCTTTGAAAAAACACATCATATAAGTCTTAGGCGGCCTTGGAAAAATTTCAACATTCCATGTTGCAATTTGACTTTCAAACACAAATACTTCCTAATTTGAGCATAAGGAACATTGTAATTAGCAATATCAAACCAAGCAAACAAGGACAATTCATTAATTGGTGTTTCAAAATTGCTATCTTTGCACATTAGTCCCTGTGTTTTGATCTTCTTGACTTATATAGTCCTAAAGTGGAATGAATCCATGAAAGGAGAATAAAATATGAATGAGAAACAAAACAAAGGTGCACATATCAATACTCTTATGATCACACAGATGTTTCACTTCAGCAAATATGTAACCTCATTTCTGTTATTCTCTTTGTTCTTTGGATCACTTACCTCAGCATCTCCGAATTACAACGGTATATATTGTCCAAACAACATTACCTATGAAATCAACAACAACACTATCTCCCAAACCAATCTCAATGTCCTTCTATCTTCTCTCCTATCCAACGCCACCGAAGGCAGTAGCTCCTACACCACTGCCATGGGAATGGGCACCAGCAACGCCCTCAACGGCCTCTACCTCTGCCGCGGCGATGTCTCCTCTGCAACCTGTGCAGAGTGCGTAGCTGCAGCAGTTACAAACATAACAAAACTCTGCCCAAACAAGAAAGAATCGATAATATGGTTCGACGAGTGCATGTTGCATTACACAAACACTTACTTCAACCCTTTAAGTATTGAGCCAAGATTGAATTTGTGGGATAACAAAAACATATCTACATTGGATGTAGATAACTTCAATGAAATGCTTTTAAGCTTCTTGGGAAGTTTGGCTTCAGAAGCTTCGAATACCGAGTCATCGATGAAATTTTCCACTGGGGAATGGAACTTCACGAAGGAGATAACAGTGTATGGATTGGCACAGTGTTTACCTGGTGTGACAAATGAACAGTGTGAGGGGTGTTTGGTAAATGGTTCTAAGACTCTTGTTACTTGTTGTGAAGGAAAACAAGGTGCACGAGCTTTGCTTGCATGGTGTAATATCAGATATGATTTGTTCCAATTTTACAATACAACTCAAACATCAGCATCACCACCTCTTTTTTCTCCTCCTCCTCCTTCAGGTAATAATTTACTCAACCAATGCTACTTGTGGCTGAATTTGCCTAAAATATTAGTATGTTATATATATATATGCTGAACATAATGCATAACTCATGCGCACGATTTTCCACATTTTAGAGATATGATGTGGGTTGATACTGCAAAAAGTTCTTTATGATGTGGGTCATTAAACTCATATTTTAGAATTTCAGAATAAAAAAACATGGAGGGTATTGCTTGTGCTGATTTTTTGTCAAAGCTTGGTGCTTCAAACATCATAAAATTTTAGTCTTTTTCATTCTCTTCCTATTGAGCTCAGCAATTCTGATGTAATGGGTTAGTTTTTGAAACCTTAGTCTTTCTTGTCTTTATATTCATCACTTCACACAAAAATTTCCAGGGCTAAATTCTTCCATCACACTTTTATTAATCTACTTTTTTCATTTTTTTTTTACTATGTGCTGAATTTACAAGAGCTTTTTTCTACAATACTTTATGCAGGAAAGAGGAAATCCAAGACCAAAATAATTGTAATCATTGTTGTAGTGGTTGTCTTTTCGATAATTCTCTTATGTTTGGGATGTGGTTTTCTATTGAGAAGAAGATTAAGGAAGAAATATAAAACACTTCTAAAAGAAAATTGTAAGTACATGAAATAAGTCAGCTTTCATTTCTTTATAGCTTACATTTATTCAGCTTTCTTAACTGTTTCTATGATTATTTTCTCAGTTGGGGATGAAAGTGAGGCTTTGGAATCATTACAATATAATTTATCAACAATTGAGGCTGCAACAGAAAAGTTTTCAAATGAAAACAAAATAGGCAAGGGAGGATTTGGAGAAGTTTACAAGGTAATAATAAAGCCTAATAAAAAATATATCTATGCTCATTTTTTTCTCTTTATGTTCAATTGATTAATTATGATCTCATTATAGGGTGTTCTTTCAAATGGACGAGAAATAGCTGTGAAAAAACTCTCCCAAAGTTCAGGACAAGGGACAATTGAGTTCAAGAATGAGGTTTTATTGATAGCTAAACTTCAACACAGAAATTTGGTTGCTTTAGTAGGATTTTGCTTGGAGGCACAAGAGAAAATGCTCATTTATGAATATGTGCCTAATAAAAGTCTTGATTACTTTCTATTTGGTAATGAACTTCTTTTCTTATATATGTTTATCAATGGAGTTTAATATTCCTGTTAGTATAAGATATTAAATTAATTTTCTTTACTCAAGTGAACTTCTCATATTTGTAGATCCTCTTAAGAGCAAATTATTGAATTGGTCGGAGCGTTACAAAATTATTAAAGGCATTGCACAAGGAATTCATTACTTACATGATCATTCAAGGCTAAAAATTATACATCGTGATCTCAAAGCAAGCAATGTGTTGTTAGATAGCAGCATGAATCCAAAAATAGCAGACTTTGGTATGGCAAGAATAATTGGTTTAGATCAAGATCGAGGAAAAACAAATAGAATTGTTGGAACATAGTAAGTATCCTGAAATCCTTATTGTCTTTTTCATCTTCTCTTCTACAGTTAGTAATAAAACATAATATCAGCATACTCTTAATTAAAATGGTTTCCTTCCATACTTAATTCTTAAATTAACATGAAGAATAAGGTAATGGAAAATTATGTTATAATTTGCACTTTGTAAATCTAATGAATGTTTGTTTTTGTTACAGTGGTTATATGTCTTCAGAATACGCTATGTATGGACGATTTTCAGAAAAATCGGATGTATTTAGTTTTGGAGTCATTCTTCTGGAGATAATTAGTGCAAAGCGAAATGCTCATTCTATTTTGTCAGATGATGTTGAATACCTCTTGAGTTATGTGAGTAATTGTATACTATTTGTTTCTAGCTTGTGCTTTCTTTATTTTAATTGATACATATTACATTACAGAAGAATAGAGTTTGATCCACTTACTCCTCATCATAAATATCAATTTTAGAGAAATTTATAATTCAAAACATCGGATTGGATTTCCCTAGAATTGATGGTACGACTGGGAGTAAGTGAATCCCGTCTCTACTGAAAAAGGAGTGCAAATATGTAATTGAACAAGTTGTTTCAGGCATGGAGACAATGGAGGGATGAAACACCAATACAAATATTAGACGAAGATATTAGAGAATCTTGCAATGAAAGTGAAGTGATTAAGTGCATTCAAATTGGTTTATTATGTGTACAAGATAAAGCAGATGATAGACCTACTATGGGAAAAGTTATTTCTTATTTCAGTAACTCTGACTCTGAAGCTGAGTTACCATTTCCTGGAGAACCAATAAATTCTATGCATAATCAAATATTGCAAAAGACAGTAGCAGCAGGGGAATCAAGTTCTGGTTCTATACAATTAACTGAATTGTCCATGCCTCGGTAGAATAATGTTCTGCAATCTATGTAAATGTCTTCAATATAGTTACTGTTAAGTTTCTGACCTTTCATATTAATAAACCAGAGAATTATGTAACTATTGAATTTGGTTGTTTACTAGTTTTGTGGATTGATAGTGGCTAGAAATAAGTGGCATTCATCATAGGGAGAATTGAGAGGATTTAGTAAGTTTTGTAAGTCTCCCCCTCCTTTTTCATTTTAATGCTTTCTTATCTTTTAGGATTTATAATTGTGGAATTAGAGGCTGTGTGTAACACTATAACTAGTCAAAGTGTAAAATTCAGAAGTAATTAAGAAAATGTTGCATGGAAAAAATGGAGGCAAGGGACAACCCTAAAATATTGTAGCTCCTGGATTCAATAATTGTTTTAGAAATGAAATAAAGAGATACTTCCAGATTTGGTTACTCTGGATTCAAGATGTGACCAACTATGGCCTCTGTTTTTTGTAAGTTAATTTTTAGAAGAAAAATGAGGAAAAGAGAAAGCTACATGAACTATGTAAGATATCTTCCAAATTTTCTCTTTGCTTATAGTCTATTTTTCTCTATAAGATAAAAAGATGTATACAATGATAGGTAAAAGTTTTTATACTATCAGTACATTATTCACTATTCATTTTAAATCATTATTAACTTTTCAGTAAAAATAATATAAATGAATGGTGAATGATACACTAACTATATATAAATCTTTACCGATCAGTCAAATGCTTAAAATGTTCAATGCATTCCATATTTTATTTTTTATTTTTTATGAGGTCAAAGAAATATATATATATATATATATATATATATATATATATATATTTATCATCTAATTTTTTGTATGTACATTTTTCTTATTAGTGTCCATGTCAATTTTGATGTTACTAAAACATTTTCCCATATTAAATATTGGATATTAGCAAGGTAGGATGTTACTTGAACCTCTAATTTATCTTTCTAATTGATTATGGACTGAATCTTCAGGTTTTACATATTCATCAAACTTCTTTAGGTACCCCTTGAGTTTTCACTATTCAAAATATATTTCAATTATTGCCGAACAACTTTTTTTGGCCCTTCCTTCCTTACTTCCCTTTCCTTATAGGTGAAACCATACTACTGTAGAAGCTGACTTCCCAATCTGTTTGGTCTAAACTTATGTTTCTTTATTGGTATCATGATAGTGTAATTTTTTTGAACAAGTAAGGGTATTCTCTCACCTAATGAGAATGAATTAATCTCTTTTGGAGTATGTGGTTATCCCTCCCAACAAGTATCGTTTCCAAAAATCGAAAATTTGATATTTTAACCTATTTTTGGATTCAGTGGAGCTTTACACTACTAGACACGTCTTGTTGGTGTTAGATGGAAGTTATTATTAATATTTATGATTGTCCTTCTTCATTTATATAGTTTCTGATTACAAAAGTACTTTTTGTTTTTACTTTTGAGGACTCACCAAAACTTGTGAAATTTTTAAAACAAGGTCGTGAATCATGTGAAATGTTGCAGATATACATCATTACATATTTAATAGGGACCCCTTTAAATTTTCTTGTATATAAACCCTACAACTTCATCACCAAGTTCCTCCCCAAAGTACACTTTTTGCTCACTAACTTGCTCTCATTTTTTAATGAGAACTTATTTCAAAATTGAGTTTGTATAGTTGATGCAAATATGAGCAATATTTTCTCACTTGGAGCCCACAAATCTTTACTAATTGTGATTTTCTTCATGGTACTTTCTACTGGTTGGAGCTTAAGGGTGACCCCTAATCTTCATGGTAAGTGATATGTACTTAAAATGTTGTTTTGCTTTTCATAACTTCATCTATATGTTAGTGATATTAAACTGAATTCTAGTTAATATAGTGACGGATATTATAAAGGAGTTTTGTATTCTAAACTATAAGATACTAAAATCATATCAATTTTTCAAGCAAGCTTAATAGTAATGCATCCCCTTTCCATTGTTCTATCTCAACACACAGAAATTGAAGTTGTCATATTCAATATTAGTTGTTTTAAATTGCAGTTTGTGATAGTAATTATATGACCACATTAGCCATATTTTACCACATTATGACCAAATTAGTTATACTTTTTCACAATTTTCTATAATTATAGTTAACAGGACATAACTGCTACGTTCATGGGAGCATAATTTAAAACCTAATGACAAAGATTAGATTATTATATACTTATGGTAGTTTTTCATTCTTTTCGGGTAGTATTAAGGGTATCATCTTTTCTTATAGGTGAGGAACTAATATCTTTCGAGGTGTGTGGTTACCCCTCCTAACAAGTATCGCTCCAGGAATCGAACCCTTTACATTTTAGTTTTTCTTAGATGTAACATGACCTTACACTATTAGACAAATATCTTGTGATTACATCCCTACTAGTTAATTGGGTCTTTCTGTCTATTGCTAAGTGTATGTGCTTTTTTCCCTTTTCCAGTTAAGTTGATCAACCACTTGCAACAAGAAAAAGCAGCAATTACACATAAAAAGGTAAAAATGGTGTAACTATTATATGGTAATTCATTAATATCTTGTTCAACCAATTGATTAACTAATGGTATTTTACCCACTTATGATTTGTAGGAAGAATCAAAGGTAGACATGGGAATGGAACTCTACTCAACTGGTTCAACCATTCCAGATTGTTCTCATGCATGTGGACCATGTTCTCCATGCAAGAGGGTAATGGTGAGTTTTGAGTGCTCCATTGCAGAGTCTTGTCCAGTAGTTTACAAATGTGCTTGTAATGGGAAATTCTACCATGTACCTTCCAATTGATGAAGACCATAGTTATTATTTTTATTAAGCTTAGGATCATTTTTGTAATTCTTAAGATTATATAGGATGAGGATTGTTCCATTTGAAGGTGCTTATAGATTGATTATGGTGTGAATTTGGTCTTTGTTCCATGCCATAATATTTGAAGAGGTTTTTGGCTACTAGGTTTAGGCTTGTTCAATTTCTTTCATGGATTAATTGTGCATTGGATAACATCATTACTTATGTATTGGATTGGATATTACCTAGTTTACTTTGAGAAACATTTGTTTAAACTAAATGTATTTTACTGGAAATAGTTGTTGTGGACTCAATCTTTAAATCTCTATATGTCTCCAAAGAAATTAGTTTTCAAATGTCAGATAGAAAGAATTTTAGTATATAAAAATGAAATAACATTTATATTGTACCTATTTTTTCCCCATAAGTAATATTACTTTTACAGCAGTATATTTTCATGTAAGATCAACTTTCTAGAACGTATTTGCAAATGTGTAAAAAAGTACACCATAAAACAGGTTTATGAATATAAATATTATTTAATTTGGGATCCTTTCTAGGTGATATTTATAAGTTTTGAAATCATTCAATTCAAAAACAATTAAAAATTTGAACCTTTAAAATTACATATCAACGCTTCTATTTAGTACTAGACTCAAAGACCATTTGAACTCATCTTGTTTGGAGCACGGGTAACACTTGGCAACATCACATAATCTAATGGATGGAAAACAATATTAAACACAGTCGATGATGATTGTGTTGGTGACCAACATATCTACTTTTTGAGGGGACATGACTAAAGACTCAAAATCACTGTTCATCTCCCTCACTAGGTTGCATCTCAATCTAAATTGAGCCTAATTCACTCTCCACAATCTAAAAAAACAACAAAAATGGAGTAGATCCCTCTTGCTTAAACAAAATCCCCCAAAACAATAATCATTTTGTCATTAAAGTCATCACTAAAGCCCCACCCACTCCCAATGCATATATGAGTGTTTCAAATTGCGAATTGCATTACGTGATGCGGCCGTAATATTGCGGTTGCAATAACCATCACAACCACATCATACTACAATTGTTGTGTGACACCAAATCACAATGATGCGACCACAACGAGCCGCAACACAAACGTATTGGACCTCTTTTGGACCGTATCAAGCCGGCAATGTAACCGCAATGAGCCGCATCAGACAACATCAGTATCAACAATATTTTTTTACACACAAAATAATTCACTCTACAACGGCCGCAATTTGCATCGCAACGGCCATAATCACAATTAACACAACCATAACCACTATACAACCGCAACCACAATTTAAAACACTAGCATACACCATCCTTCTCATTCCATATGCTTTCTTAGTTCATCATAATTGCCATTAACAATGTAAAATAATCGTCTAAGAAAGAGAGAATGAAAAGAAGAATGAAAGAAGAAATTTTTTTAATTGATATTATGAAATGTTGTTTACAAAGAGTAACCAACCTTCTATTTATAGAAGAAACAGAACAACGTAAAAGATGAAAGAAGAAGTAAGTGCAAAGATTAAACTAGTCTTAGTTATATTCCTAAAATGCCCCTTTGAAGTTGAGGGTGAGTTTGTTGTTGCTTCTTGTAGGCCAATGACTTTGAGTTTATATTTAAGAAAACTAAACCGAGTTGGAGATAGAGTTTTCGTAAGAGTATCGGCAGTTTGCAAGTTGGCTGGAATATGCTTGATAATAAGCCTTTTGTCTTGAACTTTATCTCGAATAAAAAAAAGATCCAACTCAATATGCTTTGTCCTTTGATGAAGCATTGAATTGTGTGAAAGAGTTACAATGCTTAAGTTATCACAAAGCACAAGAGGAGTAGAAAAACTGAAGCTCAACTTAGTGAGCAGAGATTACACTCATTGCAATTCTTGAGCAAGAATAGCAAGACTTCTATATTTTGCCTCAGTGCTAGATCTAGATATAGTAGTATACTTTCAAAGGTCCCGGAATTTCATGAACTAATAAGACATATAATGCTGAAGGGGAAGAAATAAGGCATGAAATGGTTTAACTATCTCAATCACAACCTGAGTTACCTCTATCACTAGTTGAAGAGGACCAATCATAGGTTGAATTACCTCAAACATTGTTACTTTATAATTACGTTCATGTTTGTATTTTATTTAATATTTTCATGATATAATTTGGTCTTTGTTTATTTCTAATCTTTATAGGAGAGTGATTTCGGGGCAGCTAGGCCCAAGAATAGAAAGAAAAAGCCCAGTTCAAAAGGAAGTGAGTTTAACATAGATATTTATTGTATCCAATTGATTGTTTCATAGTTAAACATTTTTAGTGTATCCATGCTGAATTTTGTCAAATTTTAATACTATAGCAATTTGAGCAATTTTTTTTTTGGTTTCCCACATGTATCCTCGCAATGGAGGCAATCCTATCCGAGCCGGAAACATCCACAGGTATGTGGGGCTAACTCTTACAGCGGAGCAATTAGAGCAGTTGACTTATAGGAATGATATTATAATGAGAATAACGTATTTCCTAGTATAAGAAGATAAATTATCTCCTTCCGTCACTAAAAGTATGGTATGTGTCATTTTTAATCATTTTCTACAAAAATATTTCTAAAACTAAACAAAATTGTACACATGTTATACTTTTACTAGTAGGAGAACATACTTTATTTTCTGGTACAATGAGATACTTTATTCACTATTATAATTAGTTATAGCAAAATGGGTCGTTGGTCCCATTTATCTTGTACCTATAAGTTAAAAGCGGATCTGACATGCCCACTTATTATTTTTGGACAAATTTTTAAACCCTACCTGTTTTAAAAAAAGAAATTGAATAAAGAAGTTAAAAAATAAAAAAAATAAAAAAAATAAAAAAATGTTTATATGTTATATTAAGTTGAACAAATCATATCATATTTTTTTTAAACCAATAAATCACATATGTCATAATTTATTTGAATTTTAATTCTTTTTTAAGATATTATGTCGGCAGGTCTCCCATATTGCCTAATATAAATGTATGTGGGCTTGACAGGCAAACGGGTACGACAGAATGGGCAATTGGACTACATTTGTATTCTCTGCTCACAAAAAATTACGAGCTACGCAAGCCGACGTGTGGAAATGCCTGATTTGCCACTTATAACTATAATACCTCTATTATTAAATGAATAACAGATTATGACTCTTCTACAAATAAAAATTAGCCTGGAGACATACTTAAGCTATTTTACCCATTTGAGTTGTCATCATTTAAAGGATGCAAACACATTGGTGTGTACATGTAGCATAAGGAATGGTGGAAAAGCAAAGAAATAGGATAGGGAAGTGAAGCAAATTACATAGTTACTTCCAATACACTTGGTAAAATTTAGGATTGCCCCACTTGAAAGCCACAAGTGTCAAGGTTGGGGTCATCTAAAGTAATGGATACTAAGTACTCGAATATGAAGCCTAAATTTATTTGATCATTTAAAATTTGTACAATTATTTTTTTACTGTCACATGTCACCATCTTCTCCATTACTGGAGAAAACCCATTTCCAAATGTCAAGGCATAAGCTATTGGTAATAAGAGCTAAAGGAAATGATACAAGCAGTATAGATTCTCAAAGAAATCCCATAATAACTCAATAAGTAGACTCTATTACTTCATATTCTCAAACAGTAAAATCACTATCACATAAGTTACTTATAGCTCAACCATAATGTCACAAATTTTTGGTAGTCATGAAATATGTCACATTTAACATTCAAGTGAAAGAGTCATAGAAGGAGCAACTATAAATAACCAAGATGTGTTAGAGCACCTGCATTTTCATCTATATGGTTCTATTTGTATACGGTATCATTTTCATCTATACGTGTTTCTTCTTTATTTTATTTATCAGTCAATTGAAGGCTAACCATAAACACTCTAAACTATAAGTATCGTGACTATTGCAATCAAACATATGATTACCAATATATATTTACTCATGGTTGTCTCTATTAAATCTAATCCATGTTTATGTTTCATGCACATGCCTTATTAGGCATGATGCACATTTTTTCTTTACAACAAGTTTTTCTGATCGAGCCAGCTTCAGGACCATGACCGAGGATTTCTGGTGCATCGTGACCGAGTAGGCAGGAGCACCTGACCGAGGATTTCTGACTGAGAAGACAAAACATGACCGAGACAATTTGGCGCATCAGCACACACCTTAGCGCGTCAAATTGGCGCATCAACACATGTGTCCTAGTGCATCAATACGCACCATGGCGCATCAGACCTTGGAGCATCAGCACGCTACGCACCATGGTGCATCACACCTTGGCACATCAGCATGCACCTTGGCACATCAGCACGCAACGCACCATGGTGCATCACACCTTGGCGCATCAGCATGCACCTTGGCACATCAGCTTGGCGCATCAACACATGCGTCTTGGCGCATCAACCTACATCCACTAGCGCATCATTTCTACTGCATTAGGCGCATCATTTTTACTGCATCAGGATGCACCTTGGTGCACCTAGCTTAATCATCTGCGCATTTCTTTTTTCTTAAGATTAATTTTAGTAGCAGAGTCATTTCTCTTTTTAGCATGTGTTAAGTATGTTAATTAGTTTGTTACATTGCTTCTTCCGCAAGCAATCTAGGCTATATATTCATATGAGCCACATACTCTTGTAACTTAACAATTCAATCATTCAATAATATCAAATCCTACATTTCCTTATTCATGGATTCCATTATGGTATCAGAGCTCTCTTAATGAGAGCTCTGCTGCTAAAACTAATCCATCACACAATCTTCTTCTATCTTCTTTTCTTCTTCAAAACCATCTTCATCATGGACACTGAATCTGATGAGATTCAACATCCATACCAAGCCATGGATACTTCGCAGAATCCAACAAATCCTTACTACTTACACCCAGGAGAAAACCCAAGGTTCACATCAGTCTCCCCATCACTGAATGGAAAGAATTACCATTCATGGTCAAGATCTATGAAGAGATCCCTTTCATCAAAGAAAAAATTCAGAATTGTAGATGGCAGGATACAAGCTCCAAAAGAATCATATCCAACCTATGATGCTTAGGACAGATGCAACACCATAGTGATTTCTTGGATCACTAAGTCCCTAACACAATCAATAGCACAAAGCATCATCTACATAGACAATGCTCAAGATCTATGGGGGGGGGTTATTAAATCTAATCCATGTTTATGTTTCATGCAATGCCTTATTAGGCATGATGCACATTTTTTCATTGCAACAGGTTTTTCTGACCGAGTCAGCTTCAGGACCATGACCGAGGATTTCTGGTGCATCGTGACCGAGTAGGTAGGAGCACCTGACCGAGAAGACAAAACATGACCGAGACAATTTGGCGCATCAGCACACACCTTGGTGCATCAGATTGGCGCATCAGCACATGCGTCCTAGTGCATCAATATGCACCATAGCGCATTACACCTTGGAGCATCAGCACACAACGCACCATGGCGCATCACACCTTGGCGCATCAGCATGCACTTTGGCGCATCACACCTTGGCACATCAGCATGCATATTGGCGCATCAGATTGACGCATCAACACATGCGTCTTGGCTCATCAACCTACCTCGGCCACATCATTTTTGCTGCATCAGGCGCATCATTTTTACTGTATCAGGATGCACCTTGGTGCACCTAGCTTAACCATATGCGCATTTTTATTTTCTTAAGATTAGTTTTAATAGCAGAGTCATTTCTCTTTTTAGCATGTGTTAAGCATGTTAATTAGTTTGTTACAAGTTAGTTAAATTTATTACATTACTTATTCCGCAAACAATCTAGGCTATATATTTATATAAGTCACATACTCATGTAACTTAACAATTTAATCATTCAATAATATCAAATCCTACATTTCCTTATTCATGGATTCCATTAGTCTCACCCTAAAATAGGATTTTTGGATATATACTTTCTCATGGCTTTCGCAGCCAAACATACATGAGATTTATTTTCAAGTTTTTATTTTATTTTATACTATATTTTGGTGTTAGCGAGAATGTTTTCAAGTAAAAATTTCAATTCAATAACAAAATATTTTGATATGTTTATAATGTTTTAGAGAATATCATCTTTTATGAGTTATTACTTATTTTTCAAATTTGATAATATCATTTACATTTTGTATAAGTTGTGGCGTTGCTTGGTGAGACACACACGGTAGTTAACATCACCAAAGGAAAAATAATTAAGAATACTTTTATGGGAGTGATTACTGCTTTGTAAAGTAAAGAACATATCGTACAAATCATCTTGAGATCCTTTGGGAATAATTCCTACGATATTCATTCGAGTAAGAACATATCGTACAAATCATCTTGAGATCCTTTGGGAATAATTCCTACGATATTCATTCGAGTTAAATATATGTGAGAATCATCTTTATCAATGGAGAGCAAGTACTTCAATTTCCTTATATTTTTAATGATAAAGATATTATTTTATTATACTTAAAATGATATATGTCATTACATAATAAATTCTTTTTCGTTTTTCAAGGGCTTGCCTATCCATTATGAAGAGTATTCTTACTCCCGAAAATCCATGGAGTAAACAAATAAAAGACACTTAAAACTCTAATTCTATGGACCATTTATCTAACTACTTATATTTACCATATGTTTAATCTAGTATTTTCTCATGCTTTTTGAAATTATAGATTTTATTATAAATTATCAAAAAATATGTGTATGAGATGGAAGATTTAACGCCTACAATTCCAACCCCTCATCATATTGGTTAAGATCTCTGTGTATGATTCCATTAGTTTTAATAGTCTTTATGCAATAGTCTCTAATGACTCATATAAATAAGGAGACTCGCTATAATATGTTTGTAAGTTGTTACATGTTGACCTATTATGATATTAATGTGATGGTTGTCTTTTATCTTAGTCGCATAATATAACTTGTCATCATAGTGCCTGAACTAGGATATTACAAGACCACATACTAAGAGGATAAAAAATACAGCCAACCACAAATTCAACAATTTCTTTACCAACAAAGCGTTGGTCTAGTGATATAAGTTTTATTAGATCCTCAGAATGACCAAAAGCTCAAAGGTTCGGTTTCAGAGAAACGGTGAGAAAATATCATTGATAATACCCTAAAAAATTCAACGACTGATTTTCAGAAAAGGATGATAACAATAAATGAATGATCAAGTTCTTTTTACAGGTTTCCTCCTAAAATGCAATGAATATAAACATGACAAAATCAAGGATGAGAATTTCAATTTTTCAAAAGCTACATTGGTTACCTTGAAATGTAATATTGCTTACCTTAAAAATATGGACACTAAAAGAATTGTTTTGGTTCCTTATGATTCTATAAACAACAATACATCTCTTACAATGACACACTAGTGGAGGAAACCTTTAACACTATAACATAATAGTCATACTAGAACTCGCATAGATTCTAACATGGGATATAGCAAAAATTTAGGACAAAATTGCTGATACACATGAATATCATCAGCAATTGAAATGAGTCAATTTTTTATATGAGAAACAATGTAGTATAAAATTTGGAGGTGGTTTTAGCAACAACAAAAAATGCATCAAATGTTTTAGTTACTAGACGAGATATTGTCATATATGTGGGCCATTTCCTTTGAATGGGAAACAATTATGGTAACGCTAACGTGGGAACTCACATTTAGTTCAAATCCTTGCCCACCATTCATCCTACATGAAAATGTCGGTTACCCACTAAAATTTCATTTTTTTTAATCTCTCTTTTATAAAACGTGTTTATTGAATGAGTGTAATATGTATTAATTGATAGAATAAAATTTTATATACATATAGTACATTATCCATCATTTACTTGTATTATTTTTATTTAAAAGGTTAATAATAATTAAAAATAAATAGTGGATAATATAATGATAGTTTAAAAACTCTTATACTATTAATATATGAATATTTTTCTCTTATTGAATTCCACCAAACAGGCTTCATTCTCAATGTTATTAATATGGACTATCAATTTGATAGTACACCATTTAATTAGTGAAGTGGTTCATGGCCATGCTCTAAATTTCAAAATTTTAATATGTTAAGTTTTCAAACACAAACCATATTCAAATTGACATGTTGAGTTTTGAGTGGAAAATTTAAAATATTAACGAGTTATTCAAAAGTCGTGATGGCACATCATGAAGTAAAAACTAATGGTCTCTCAAAAGTATTGTTGGTCCAAAACGACTTCTAAGTGAAAAAGCTAAAAAATTAATGACTTTCAGAAGTCTTGTGTACTCATCACGACTTTAGAGTTGGAAATTAAAAAAAAATCATTAGGCTACTCGAAAGTCATCTTGGCCCATCACGACATCTCAATCAGAAATTTAAACCAATTAATGAAATATTCGGTAGTTGTGTTGACCCATCACGACTTATGAGTGAAAAAATTTTAAAAAAAAACTTTTAGGCCACTTAAAAGTTGTGTTAGCCCCAATCATTGTTTTTAGTTGGAAATTAAAAAATTAATGGGTCACTCACAAGTCGTGTTAGGCAATCACGACTTCTTTAAAAATTTATTAGGACACTCAGAAGTCATGTTGTTCTTTATATCATGACTTCTAGTTAAGACTTAAAAATAAATGGGACATTCAGAAGTTGTGTTGACCACCCATGACTTATGAGTTGGAAATTAAAAAATTTAATCGACTACTCAAAAGTCGTGTTGACTCATCATTACTTCTAATCGGAAAAATAAAAAATTTATTGGACCACTTAGAAGTCTCAGTAGTCCAATGACTTTGAGTTGGAACTTAAAAAGCTAATGGGCTATTCATAAGTCTTATTGGCATATCACAGCTTCTAATGTGACAAATTAATTTTTTTCCATATTGAGTCAATCTTGTAAACAAAAATATGTTTAAAGTTCAATTACAAATTAAATTGTTTGTCCATAATACAAACTAATTCGTAGTTCACATGTATACAAACTAATTCGTAGTTCACATGTATACAAAGTAATTCATAGTTAGTAAATTAGTTTGCCTTAGAAACTGTAAATGATGTAGATGTTACACTACATTTGAATTAATGTTAACCACAATTTTGAGACTACTATATTATTCCTAACATTAACGACAAATTTATACAAAAAGGGGTATATTTCTATTCTTTACATGACAAAAGAAAAGATATAATTGAAAAAAACAAAAGAGGATTGTCATGTGTTCATTTTTCCTTATTACTATTTTAGGAGAAAAAAATGACCGTAGAATAAGGATGAGAGACGAATTGCGAAGAATATAATAGTGAAAACAATAACAATATTGCTAAAAATATGAAAGTTTAATGATTTCCTATAAAAACATTTAAAGAAATTAAGAAAAAACCATTAATATAAAAGAAATATTATAATCAAAGTTGAGAAATTGTTTAAAGCTTATAATAAGACATGTATTTTTCTGGGTATACCAAATGTATTCCCTGACTCTTTTTAGGTAATGACTTAATCATTTTGGGATGTGTGATTGTTTCTTTCAATAAGTGATTTCATAGGAATCAAACCTTTAACATTTTGGTCATCCTAAAAATCTAACAGATTTCTTATACTATGAGAAAAATTATAATAAGACAGGTTGATAAAGCTTATAATAAGACATGTTGTATTTGAATTATCAATGGAGCAAATAAAGGGGTGTGTTATAAATGCGGCTCCACATGATTCAGAGAATAAACATCAAAGTCATATGAGAAGTTAGGGGAGCACGTCTACTCTACCATAAAGTGTGTCACTATATGTGGTATTGTTTGTGATTGGTTGTAAAAATGTATTTAAGTTAAAAAAGTAATGATTAAGTATTTTTCTGACTAATCATAAATAATAACACATGGAGTGATACACTTTTATGGGATAACAGATGTTCACCGGAAGTTAGGTGAACAACTTTAATGACTATGAGAAAAATTAAATTGCCCATTTAATGCTATTGATGAATTGGTCTAGTAAATGACCTTAATTATTTTCCTGCAGCAGTAGTATACATTAAGCATATTAATTTGACAAAGTGTAGGTCCATGCTCTTTTAAAACTATTAAAGGACAACCAACATTTGTACATCACTTTCCCAGTGGTTGTTCTTTTATAGAAACTAATGAAATAATTGAATGTTTAGTTTTTGATAATAAATTTATTGATTTCCTTATTATAAAATAAAGTTTTTTATTCCAAGTGTAGGTCTGTATTTTTGGGAGTGTGACTAAATGTATCTTCCAATAAATGTTTCTTTCGGGAATTAAATATTTAGCATTTAATCTAATATGGTATTTCAATTAAGGTTTACATTACTAGATCAATCCCTTCATATAATTAAACTAGAGTAGATATAGCATGTGAATATTTAAGCCCCTTATGGAAGTGTAAGAAAATTGCTGAAATGTTAAAACACGTACAAACACATGAAATCAAATTTTGGATGGATATTAGTCACAATCTGAAATTGAAGAGATTATAACAAGACCCATAATATCTCTTCCTCCTTATTAACTTCAGTGCTTGTAAATGGTTACAATGGGCAGCACAAATTGTTGGTTGTATATTATACCAAATATGGTAGGGCTAATTATTCTAAGATGGACCTAGTGTGAAGGCAACCATAGTGCATTTATTTATTGGATTACTTCCTTTCTAGAAAAATATTATTTTTGGTACTATAAAGGTATCTCACATTATAGGTAAGGAACTAATCTTTTTTAGTATGTGATTGTCTCTCCCAATAAGTATCGCTCATAAGAATCGAATCTTTGATATTTTGATCTTTCTGTGGATCTAACAGGGTCTTATACTACTAGACCAACATTTTATTGGTTTCTAGAAAAGTTGGGATGACAATGAAAATCGAACCCATGGGTACCCGCCCGAACCCAACTCGAATTTAACGAGGAAAATCTGATGTATTGGGCCTGGGTTCGGGTTTTACCCAAGTTTAATTTCCGGGTTTGGGTCTGGTAGAGCAAAGACCCTACCCTGAACCCGCCCCGAAGTAATGTAATTCAATTTAAAATTGAAAGTTCTATCAAGTGCCCATTTTTTTAATTTCTAATTTAACTTTACGTACTATTGGCTCTTCAAACATAAAAGAAATGAAATAATACAAGAGAAAATAGAAATGTTAGAGAAAAATGAAATAAAAATGATATCATATTTTTCGTAGTACATTTACTATTTTCGGATTTGGGTTACCCGAAACACGACGGGTTTGGGATGATATCTTTATTTTCAACCTCGTTGAGTTTGAATTTGGTTTCGGGTTCAGGTTTTGAATTCCAGGTTTGGGTATGTACAAATTCGACCATGATCCGCCCCGTTGCCATTCCTATAGAAAAATATATTAAAACACCATAAATGTTATGGCTTGTGTAAATAGTAGGGGTGAACATTGGTCGGGTTGGATCAGGTAAGGCTTATCCCTTACCCGACTCTAAATATAAGTAAGGTCATTTTTTGAACCCAGACCTGACCCTAGATCCGAAGCTAACTACCCCAAATTTTAATCGAGACAACCTTCGAACCCGAACCTGACCCTAGATCTCGTTAAATATAATGCATCTCTTTTAGATAAAGTCTTCTCAATATTTTACTTATTTTTATGGATATGTAATTTGACATATGAAATGATATATGTATATATTGTTAATTATATATATGACGAAAAATTAGAGAATCAATTATACTTTCGACAAAAGAGATGTCATTATTCTATACAAAATGGATAGAAACACATACAAACATGATAAGTGACTAACAATAGGACGAGTCGGGCCACTTCATGTTTGTCCCCTACCCGACCCTAAATAGTGTATGGATCAAATTTTGAACACGAATCTGACCCTAGACTCGATGAGAACCGACCCTATTT
This sequence comes from Lupinus angustifolius, assembly GCF_001865875.1. Classification (NCBI taxonomy): domain Eukaryota; kingdom Viridiplantae; phylum Streptophyta; class Magnoliopsida; order Fabales; family Fabaceae; genus Lupinus; species Lupinus angustifolius. Next base: position 2,463,121 of record NC_032017.1, on the reverse strand, counting down.
GGGCTCGATCATGATCGGGTCAAACTGGTTGAGCGGGTAAGGTCGAGTCCTGCTCATATAGATGGAAAATGGGAAATGTTTGTGGGCACGCCTGCATAGCCTGTATTTTTTGTGGGTAGGACATACAAATTTCATTCATTTGTTCATTTCTCACTGCCCGTTTGCCTGCCAAGCTCACGGGCATTTCTATTGGACAATGCAGGTGGCCTGCGGGGTTAAGTTAAGGAAAAAAAGGAAAATTTTAAATAAAATATGATGTAATATGATTTTTAATGCCTAAATAAATTATAATCTAATGTGATTTGTTCAACTTCATGTAAAATATCAAAGTTTTTATTTACTTTTTCTCCTTACTAACATGCCCACATATGCTTGAATATTTACGGCATTTGAGGGCATGAACAAAATAAGTCAAGCAACCCTTTTACGATCTCTACCGGCTCACCCTTGATAAATAGGTACATGAACTATTTTTTCTTAGTAATTAACCTCTTCAACTTTAATTGTTAATAAAGTTTGCCTCTATATAAAAATAATATTAAATTAGTAACGATGAAATTTTTTAACTATTATATTTCATTTTAACTTCAAATGATAGATCTTATTATTTTATATTATTATATATATATATATATATATCGATATTATTATATTAACCGCTTTTAATACTAAAATTTATTTTATCTCATGCTTCTATGAATGAAATGTGAATCATTTGACATGGTACTCAACCAACTAAAACCTTCACCATGTTTAACATTGGGAAATGGGAAGTTGCTAAATTGAAAACTACAAATATTATGAAAACCTAGGAGATGAATTTTGTTCTCTAGCTTAATTAATATTTTCATTCTCCCCGCCATTATTGGTGGAGAAACGAAAATGACTTGTTTTTGTCCCCTTTGCTTAGGGCATTTACTTGTTAAGATTTTAAATATATTTTGTCTCTTCTTAAAATTCAACTCATAGGATTTTATATAATATTGTTAAGACTTTTGTATAAATAATGTAGTAATATTATATGAAGTTTTATATTAAAAAAATGGAACAATAAATTAATCACATGTCTCACGAAAAATGTTTGACTAAGTTTGATGCGTCCAATTAGAAATTTAATTAATAATCTTAAAAGTTAGGACTTATAGTTGGAACTCATAAACACGTTATATTTGGAGATCTTCTATACTCATTAGTGTCCTTAATGATGTACCAAGTCAATCAAAATGTATTACTTAATTGAAAAATTATAAAAAATATAAATTAATATTTTATATTATTTTAGGAAATGATATTGATTAGGGAGATGAAACAAAGTCTTTTTGAGACAGAAGATCGTTTTCGGTTACATCCACATGCCTAAGACTTTTAGCCCTGTAATATATATTGTTACGTTGGTACTTTAATTACTCGTTAAAATGCAACGTGAGACTCTTAGGATTTTTACCCATTTCTAGACTCTAGTATAAATAATGTAATAATATTTTAAGAATTTTAAATAATGGAAAATATAAATTAATCACGTGTTTCATAAAATATGTATAATATTCACGTTTGTTTGGTTAGCATTACTTCAGCAGTTTCATTAAAAAAAAGTTATTTAAAATAAATGGAATTGAGGTTTTAATAGATTTTTTCTGCAAGAAACGTTGTGGGAAATGGTAATTAGAAATTTAGAATGATGAACCTTTTTTTTAAACGTCATTCATGAGAAGGAATAAATAGTGAGAAAACTTGTTTTTGTGTTACCAATAATATTATTTTACATTATGAATAAATAACTAATTTCATTTGAGAAGTATGATTGTTTATCCAATAAGCATTATTCCCAATAATTAACCTTTTAACTGTTTAGTCTTTGTAAGGATTTTGCATCAATAGACAACCACTTTACTGATAGGTATAATAATGTAAAAAATAACTATATATTTCAATATAGATATAACTTAAAAATTCTCATAACATATAAAATAATGGAGCAGTTCATTTTCGTTTTGATTTTCCTTTTCCTTCCTTATATTTTTCTATACTACCATCTATAAGTCAAAGTCAATAAAATGTAGCAGTCAATGCTTTGTTATTACCTTTAATTCCTTTGGTACACGTGATTATAAAAAAATTAGTGCTTGTAAAAAAATAAATTAGACTAAGGTGTTGTGTGGATTCTTTTTTACTTATTTTGCTTTAAAAACTTATTTTATAAGGTACTGTGGTGTAACCTTTCATTGGATCTTTAGATAGATCTCAAGGGTTTTCTTTTTCTAAACAAAGGAAAATATATTAATAAAGCAACCATGGTGTTAACCCAAAACAATTAGAGAACACACAGAAAACTAAATCCACAAGACTATAGTATACACATCAATTTGTAAAAATAAATGACATTGAACCGGATTGAATAAAAACCGAGACCAAGATCTAATGTGGATTAAATCCATAATTTGAGTAAAGTTGATCTCCTTCTCACTAAATATGACATATTTCTCATATGCTAAATAAACCACAAAGTAGAAAACCAAAGCATACACCATAGTTGAATCACTTTCGAGCTAACACACAAAGGTTGGTGAAGCTTGTAGAGGGAAGTACAAGAATTGGTAAGGTAGACATATTTCTTAAACCAATAATAGAAACCCTTCTACACATTTACATAAAACTCACAAGAAACAAGTAAGTGGTCTATGGATTCAGAATCATTGAAACAAAAAACACATAATATATTCGGTTCAGATTGGATGATCATTCTTTTGTAAAGCTCAGACTTCATGCTATCTTTCCTCTAAGAAGTTTCCACACAATGCACCACACTTTGGAATGAACATAATTTACCCAAACTCGGTTGGACTGTCGTTTAGATGACACAAATATATTGATTTAACTTTATAAGACCCAGATGAATCTATGTTCCAATTCCATCTATCTCTAACACCCATAGTACAAGAGAACAAATTACTCACCTCAAACAATTCTGCCTCTAGACTATGCTCCCACACAAACACGTTTCTCCTCCAGACCACTTCCCAAACCCAAGCCCTCTTTTGAAAATACCCCGACTCAAAGACAAGAGCATGTTTGTTAGCTGCAATCAAGTAAAGTCTTGAAATATACTCTTTCAAACAATAATGACCACACCAAATATCTAGCCAAAAACGAGTCTAAGTACCATCCCCTACAACCTTCCACACATTTATATAGAACAATTCATATTAGAACCATCCACATACCCCACCTTGCTAACATCCTTCCACCAATTCGAAACAAATGTCGAGTTAGATGTGAGAGTAACTAGGTCATATTTTGATTTGATTACCTTAATCCATAGAGAATTAGTATGTACAAGAAATCTCTATTTTCATTTATCCAACAGAGAATCATTAAAGAGTGGGAGATCTATAACCCCTAGATCGTCCACTTCCTTAGGTTTACAAACCATTTTCCATGCCATCCTACCTTTATTGTACCCCTACAAAAACTACCTTTAAATCTTAGAAATGATATTGATAAACTATCCACGAATAAACAATCCATGGGTACTTCAATAGACTTCTCAATAAGATCGGAAAATATAGCAAACATACACCTTTGAACAGTGGTTGGTTCATTGCATAGTCCAAATGGCATACACCTATAGGCATACACATGAATAGGACATGTGAAATCAGTCTTTTCCTGATCTTTGAGATATGTCGTGATCTGGTTATACTCAAAGTATCCATCTAGAAAACAATAAAAGGCTTATCCATAAAGTAGTTTAAGAATTTGTTCCATAAAAGGTAAAGGGAAGTGATCTTTTCTTGTTGCTTTGTTCAATATCCCATAGTCAATGCACATCCTGTAACTCGTGAATGTGCGTGCGAGTTGGGATCAATTGATTTTATCATTAGATATAAATATGATCCTTCTTTCTTTGGAACGATTTGCATAGGACTCACCTATGCACTATAAGAAATGGGATCGATCAAACCAGCCTCCAACAACTTCATTACCTTAACTCTGACAATCTTTTGTGAAGAAGATCTTGCTCCTAACCTTGGCACGGTTTTGATTGAAGACACCAACATCACATAAAGAAGAAAATGAAGAATACTTATGAAGACAATGAAGATAAAGCTTCAATGAATTTAGAGTCTAGGTCTATAGGTATTTCTATCCTTATACTCTATAATATACAATTAGTAGTAATGCTAAAAAAGTATTTCAAAAATAAAATTGAAAACTACAAGTATAAATGAAAACAATTTTCAAAATACTGTATAACAGGTTATTGGATCTAAGTAAGAGGTTACCAGAACTAAGTAACATGTTACATGAGTGTGAAACGAGTCCAACAAAAACTAAACATGATAATCGATTACTCCCTTTGAGTAACCGATTACAAGGTTATAGTATATATGAGTAACCAATTACACAATAGGGTAATCAATTACTCAGTTGGACAAAATGTTTGAGTAATCGATTACACACTTTGAGTAACCGATTACACAATGTGATAATCAATTACTCAGTTGGACAAAATGTTTGGATAATTGATTACGTCGATGCTGTAATCGATTACCGAGAGTTGTTACACCAGATTTTCAGATTCGAACTGCACAAATTTCACCCCAAATGAAATGGTTTCATTCCGATCATTCCCTACCTTTTCATAGAGGTGTTATGGCTGATTGGAAATCCTATTTAAAGGTATTGAAACTCGAAATTCAATAATAAAAAAACTCACATACACAATCTAAATTTTCTAAAACACTTTTTCTACAACTTATTCTTAACTTTCAAATTAAATTTTCTGAAGTTGCTTTAAGTGTAGTTTCAATGATTTTCATACCTTCTAAGAATTATTACTAAGTGTATAAAGAGTTACCAGATTGCAAGAGATCGTAGTGTTCCAATCTTGTAAAGGCAATCATTGCTATTGTTAAAGTTTTCTTCATTCAAATTGCTGAAATACTTTATTTCACAAGGGTGTTATAAGAAAGGGGATAGAGTCACTTGGAAATTTTATTTTCCGAAGAGTGGCATATGTATTAGAGAGTGAGTAAGGTACAAGGAAGTCTCGAGGTGAGAATTTTTAATTACTACTCTTAATATCTAGTGAAGAAATCTCTTGTGCTACAAGAGTACTTGATTTAACCTTCAGTGGACAAGAAGGTGAACCAGTATAAAAATCTCTGAGTACTCTCTTCTCCCTTATCTCCTTAAATTTACTTGATATTTTTCTACATAACTTTTCCGCTACCACTAACTCTGTAAATTGCAGAAAAAGCTATCAGATTTAAAACAACTAATTCACCTCCTCTTAGTTGTCATCTCAGTCTTACACCTTCGTCATTGGATTTAGTCGTCGTTGTAGTTGAGCAACAAACTTGACACCATCCTCCATATAAATCGTGTGCATGTAATAGGATGGACTTATTCCCTTCAAGTCAGCCAAGGTCCATCCTATAACATCAAAGTTAGACTTGAGCACTTCCACAGACTGCTCTTTTTTTTCTTCATATGAGGAGTTGATGATGATTAACAACTTCCCTACTTCACCATCTAAAAATGCATGTTTTAGGTGTGAATGTAGTGGTTTCAGCTCCCGTTTCTTTTTTGACACTTTATCCTCAGCTCATATCTCTACATCCTCATATGATACATAAGACTTAGAATCCAACATATTATCTCCTAATGCCTCCTCCATTAGGTCAACTATTTGTGCCCCATCCTTGAAAGTCACATCCCTATCATGCACGCTCACCTTGAGTTTGTCATCATCCATATCAATAAAGACCTTGACGATCTTCATGAAAGGCCTATCCAAAATGAGTGGCACATCCATATCCTAATCAATATGCAGGATGACAAAGTCAGCGAGGAAGATAAATTTATCCACCTTGACGAGAACATCTTCTACAACTCTATTAGGATATTTCACATATATATCTGTGAGTTTTAGAGACATTCTAGTAGGTTGAATCTCCATGTCCCTTATCTTTCTAATCATAGATAATGGCATCAATTTGATGTTGGCTCCCAAGTCCATGAGAGTCTTTTCAATTGGAAGATTCACAATAGTGACCAGTAAGGTGAAGTTCTCAAGGTCCTTACACTTTGGAGGGATGAACTTCTGGACGATAGCACTACAACTCACATTTAGTTCCACAGTCTTTTCATCAAGAAGTCTCCCTTCTTGGTTTGAAGTTCCTTCATAAACTTAGCATTGGTAAGCATATGCGCCAATGCCTTTAAGAAAGGAATGTTGATTTACAATCTGCGAAATATATATATAAGCCGCTTGAATTTCCTCTAGCGACATTGTTTGGTTGGAACTATAGTGTAAGGTATATATTTGATTGGTGGGAGTTTTGGCTCATTCTCTCCTATTTACTCTCCACTAACCCCAACATGAGTCCTCTCATCCTCAAATGCCTCATCCATTTGTTTCCATTTGTTGGTTGCATAATGTCTGAACAATGCTCTTTTGGGCATGAATAAATTTTCATCATTAAAAAGTTAAAAACCTTTCATATGGGATATAGAATCAAATGCACATCAATGATTTAGAATATTCATTACCATATTAGCAAGATCAATAATTTTAAATCAAAAGAAGAAAAGTATTACAAAGTAGATCCCCTAAAAATATATTCAAGTGGATAACTTTCATCTAAACAAAATTTCTTGTGTAAGATTTGTGGATTAAAACTAAAGAAAAATTAGTTATAGAATGTTTGATTTAGAAATTTAGTGATTTAGAAGGATTTTCTAAGACAGTACATAAGCTTATAAAAAAGTAGAAATTGGAAAAATTTATATTATATTTGCTAGACAAACTTGAGTATACATGAGTAAATAAACTCATTTACGGAATTATTATCTATAAACAACCTAAACTTATCTATTATTACATTTACAAAACTGGAAAAAAATTAAATTAAAAATAAAGGTAATTGTCGAATATTCTTAGATCTTTTTGTGAGTTGAGTTTTAGAATAAGAAAAGAATCGGAAGACTTCAGAGTCATAAAATATATTTGTAAGTTGATTCTTACTCTTTTTTTCTCTTCCAAAACTTAACTTGTAAACCTTGTAATTTCTTAAATTGAGATATTAAGATCAATCCTAGGTTTCTTCATAGATTGAAGGGGGACAACATTGCTACACCTAGGACACTTGGGATTGTTCTTCATTATCAATACATATGATAAGCAACCAGGGCACCCTACAGCCATTGGTGATGAACTCATATCACATTCTTCTTCTTGGGTTTCTTTCAATGAAGATGAAGATGATGAATATGAAGGTGTTGTTGAAAGTGATGATTTGAAGAATGATACCCTTTTCCTTCTTGGCTCTTTCTCTGCTCTCTCAAGTGCTGATTTCACCTTGTCAAGTGTGCACACACTTTGGTAATTGTTTGATGGCAATGATGGAGAGAATAGGTTTAGGCCTAAGCTTGTTTCATCAAAAAGATTCAAGGGTGTTTTGAAGGGAGATGATGGGAAATTCAAGGTCTCAAGTTTTGGAACTTTTTGGTTCATATTGAGTTTATTTTCAAACATAGGTGGCGAGTCCAATGTTTTGCACTTCTGAATATGGACCTTCCCTGTCTGCATATGAAAAAGATAACCAAACAAATTTCATTAATCATTTTTGGCATTGTAATATTTAATATTATATATTATCAATCATTCATTTATATTCTTTATATTTTAGAAGAATCAGTAATGATTACATGTGAGATATATATATATTTTTTTTGTTTTAAAGATATGAGATTATCTGATATGCTCCAATAATATATGTCAAGAAAAGGAAATTATAGAATAAGAGCCAGCACACATGGTCTTATCGGTTTTATTTAATATTTATGTTATCTAGTCCTCTGTATTAATTGTTAAGCATGGAAATCAAGATACTTGCATTTATGAATTAGCGTAAAATGCATTATAATATCATCAATGCTAAGAAAGGCACAAATAGAAGACCATGTATACATCGTATTAGTATATCATTTATTATTCATTTAAATTATTTTATTTAGTTATAGCCTATAAAAATTCATAAACGATAAATATATACATTTTTCTCATATACAGTAGAAATTATGATTTAGTATGTATACATTCATAATATTACAATTAAGCTAAAAAAGATAATATTTTATGATGGCTATACCCGTAGTTCAAAGAATTTTGTGCTCAAATATCAAATTCTAAAAATTAAGTCAAAGTGTTCCCATGGAATGAAATTTGTTGTGGAAGGAGTCATGCCAAAAAATAAAACCGGAAAAAAACTTGTAGCCATATTAGCTTTAGCCCTTTTCCAGAAAAAATAATATTAGGCTTAACCTTTAAACCTTTATTTATGAGAAATAAATACAGAGATAAAAAGGAACGAAAATTGATTAATTGGGGCTTAGTATTACATTTAAAAACAAAAGTTTAACCACACTCACAATAAACAGATAAAATCAATTTTGCATTTTTATAAAGATCATGGATTTCTCCTTCTCCCCCTCCCTCATCAATAAATCAAAAGAACATGGAAAATAATCACAATTTTAAATCAAATATTCTGTGTTAAAATTGTAAATAGAAATTTAAAAGTCAGTGAAGAATTTTGTAAAACAAACCGCTTAAAAAACAAAACATGAAAGAAGAAACATTTACAAACATTTTCTAATTTAGAAAAAAAATTCCATTATTAATTATCAATTGTTCACAAAAACACTCAAATAGAAGAATATATCCCAGGTTTTAAACACATATGCCAATATACAACAAGGTCTTAATAGTACAAAATAAATTATTTATTAACCCATAATCTTAAAATTCTTAATAGTACAAAAAAAATCGATATATTCCAATATGTTAATGTTTTGAAAATGTTTATAATCATATAATAATTATGGTGACATCTAACACAAATGCTCACAATTATGAGAAAATGAAGGTTGTGGGAGTTTTCAAAAAATGATTCTGTTGTCTGAAAAGAGAGAAAATGAACTAACCTGAAGATCTAAGCGTTTCTCCCATCCATTTGGGACCTGCGAATCAAGGTCCAATTCAGGTGATACAATGGAGGACCCACCAAGCAAATCCATTGTTATCGGAGCCGTTGGTTTATCATCATCTGATTCATTCGCCACCATCCGATGATGATGATGATGATGCTGGTTCTTCTCTTCCTTATAACCACCACCACCACCCAGAACACGAATCAGAGAACTCACCTCTGTAGCCATTGCCATGTGTAGTGTTTCTCACAAGAGAGCTTATAGAGAGAGAGAAAGAGAGAAAGAAGAGAAGATGAAGTTGTTGGTGTTTCATGTGTGTGATTGTGAGAGATTTATATATGCCAATAAAGATAGATAGTACGTTACTATAGTAATTTAATAGTTAATCAATTTTAAGAGCGGAACAAATTCGAAAAATGTGTTATTTAATGGAATTAAATTGAGTTTTATGGCATCACCAAAAGTATTGGAAGATGGTAAAAATAAAATAAAAGTTATTGCACAATTTTTTGGGAAGGGAATTAAGTTAAAACAATTCTAATATAAAAATTATGTTAATAATAAATCTGAATATTACATTCAAGAAGAAATTAAAAGTTATTTATTATCATATGATATTTTTTTTAAATTTTGATCGTTTAAACAAAATCTAATAATTCATATTATATGTTCTCATTTCTTATAATAATAATTATTTTTACCCTAGTTACTTCAATTCTTGTGATCTCTACTACTTTAGAAGGATTAATATTTTTTGGTACTACCAAGAGTATTTTCTCACTTTGTGAATAATAAATTAATCTATTTTAGTTTGCGTGGTTGTAAATTCTAACAAATATTGCTCACAATAAGTGAACCCTTGATATTTTGATCATCTTATTCTTTAATAAAATCTTACGCAACTAGATTAATATCTTTTCGGTAAAATGTTAATATTCTAAGAGAAATCGAAATGTATCTTTTTTAAATTTCATTAAATGGAATTAATTTAAGTTTTATGGTTTTGTTATTTAGTGTTTTGAAAGTTAAAATTAATTTATTAAATTGTATTTATTGATTCATTTATTGGGATAATAATGAATGGGTAGTGGAGGAGTGGGAAGAAAATTCAAGATAGGGTGGCATGTAAGTAATGGCAGCATTTAATGAAGATGAGTAGACAAATTATGGTGCTTTAATTAGGTAATTTTTTATTCTTTCAATTTAAATTATTTATTTATCTACTTCCGTTTTTTGGTCATTTAATTATCAAAATATCACGAGAATTAAAGAACTGTCATAATGACATAAATGGTTTTGTATTCATCCGCTAATTAAATTATATGTGTATTTTTCGAAAATGGGTCACTAACTTTAAATGGTTTCAAGTGCTCATTAATGAACTTGGACTATGTGAATGCATGACGTTAGATTTGTATTATCAACCCCTCAATAAATTTTGGTAGAATACAGTTTTGACACGTATAAAATCTTGTTGGAGACTAAAATAGGACTAATATTATAAAGTATGTTACTCCATATGTTATTTTATGTGATTGGTGAGAAAAACATTTAGCTATTAAAATTTTGAACTTAATTATTTATTTTCAATCAATCACATTAAATAATACAATTTGTGGGATAAAAGATGTATTTTCAACTAAAACTTGGGCTCTAGCTCCACCAATTGTTTTGGTCCAGTTATATGTAGTAGTTTCTTCTTTCTTCTTTCTTCTTGTTTAAAGTTCTCGCCAAAATTTAGACCAAATGAAACATGTACTAGCTATATTGATGGCTACGTTCAATTCAAAGTTCGGTGTTTGTATACTGCCTGTATTCGTTTTGAGATTTTGAATAATCCCCGTAGTTTATCTTAGGATTTTTAAATATGGCTTTTATTATAATACTAGTGTGTACAGGCATGAAGTGTCTGCCGACGAATATTGTATGATACTATATATTCAATTTTTATATATTTCATTTTATTTGAATTAAAATTTATTTGTTGTGTTAGGTGTAGTTTATATTATATTTTTGTGTGTTTATGATAATGTTTAATTTAAGGGGAAATATGTATTGGTGGTAGTTGCTTAGGATTATATAGTTTATTTGTAAAATTTAAATAATGTTAAGGGCAATATAGAAAATAAAAACTACACCATGAAGGAAATTATTTTAAGTTTTGGTTTATATATAGTATATATAATATGAGAAAATATGTATGGAATGACATTTTGTTTAAATTTTTACAATGAGCGCACAGCAATTACACTTATATATTATTTATGGATACATCCTCGTATAAAGCATGTACATTACATAACTAGTTCCACCTAGTTGAAGTATCAAAGGAAGATGGAGAAAGAAAATATAAACATTTTAAATCCTCAATTTTTATTCATAAATTTTATCCGTGGTTAGAAATATTTATTTGTAGTTAACCTTCAACAAATTCATTTTGATTAATGATAAAGTCAATTATGCTATAAGTGAATTTCAGAATATATCAACAATGTTTAGAACTATATTTCAATATGGAATAATGGTAATGTAATATTAAATTATCAACTAAGAAAATAAGAATATAACATGAAAAAGTATTAGTGAAAATAGCTTACTAACGCTCCAAAATTCATGAGTGGTGATGATAATTATATAATAAATTTTTGGTAACAAAAGCGTCCACAAAAATGCACTCTCTTGGTGCAATGTTAATTTTTTAATGTTGCTCCAAGCCTATAATATTGCGTGGCACTGTCCTATAGTGTGATTAGAATAATAAAATTATTTGTTATCCTATGTGCCGTCCAAAATTGAAAAATTATGTTTTAATTTAAAAACTGATTTAGTAGATAAAATAAATATTTTAATAAGAGTATAGATTCAATTTCAATGGTTTTATGGTTCAATATACACTTAAATAACTTTGAGGTAAAACAAATACAGAAAAGAAACCACACTTTTATTCAAAATTATTAAATTTTAGAATTTAGCAACAATTATGTACATAACAAATAATATCTTATCGTATTCAAATAATTTCTTAGATATCTACAAAAAAAATACTTTTCAAATATCTAAATATTTATTTATGTAGATTCCCAATAATTAATATATATCCTAATTAGGGTGTGATAGTCACCCATTAAATATAACATGTTTTGTGTTATACACAAATAAAAATAATACTAACGTAAATCTATACTTCTATAAGTCAAAATTATAAATAACTATGGTGACATAATTTTTATCATTCTAAAATTACCCTTTTGTAACTCTTCTATTAATAATTATTATAAACTTTCAAATATTACTTTTACTTTTTTCATAATACATCATTATTCTTCCACACATTTTCTTATTTTTATCTTTTCTTCTTCAATTTTATATTTGATTAATCTTCTTACATCTTTGGTCTCTATTGAGTTCTTATGTAACATTTCTTATATTAAATTATTTTTCTTTAAAGAATGTAACACAGAAATGATACATATCATAAAAATAAGAATATGGGTCGATAGGTACGAACCTACTAGTAAATGATAAAAGATAAAGATATGACAGGAAGAACATTTGTTAAAAGATAATAAAATATGACTTATACAATTATGCATCAAATTATAATTAAAAGTTAATAAGATGACTTAAAAAGGTTTATACATTTATACTTTAATTTTAAATATTAAAGTCAGATGAAGTCATTGATATTAATTACTAAATATTAGAGAAAAAGAAGTATGTATTACTTTCTTGAGAAAAAGAAGTATGTATTACTTTCTTACATCGGCATTGACATTGTATCATTTAATAATATCATTTATGCTCTACCCATTATTGTCATGATAAGCTCCCCTAATTTTTTAGAAATATTAAGGATATTTTCTCACATTTGTTAGATGAGCGTAAATAATTAATCACTACCCTTACCAATAATCGTTATCCCCAAAAGTCAAAGTGTCAACTTTAAAGATCAAATAAGACCACTATATTAATGTCTTGGTTGCTTAATTTCCACATGTAATAATTAAAATAAATTATATTATTTTGCATTCAATCCAATAATACCAGTGTTGTTGGAACCGGACCGGACGGTCCAACCGTTTCTATGCGCCAAGAACTACTCCAGGAGCTCAATCCTCAATTAGAATGGGCTTTGCAGGTAAAGATGCTATTCATAAGGCTGATTTGGCAGTTGCTCGATTCTTTTATGATTGTTGCATTCCATTTAATTGTACAAATTCATTTTACTATCAACCTATGATAGAGGCAATTGCTGCAATTGGTTATGGTTATAAAGATCCTAGTTATTATGCTATTAGATCCAATTTGTTGCATGAAATGAAGAAGGATGTCGAGTTGTTAGTTGCGAACTTTAGGAATTTTTGGAAAGAAACTGGTTGCACCATTATGGCTGATGGTTGGCAAGACCAAAGAAATAGACAACTTATCAATTTTCTTGTGTACTCTCCAAAAGGAGTGACTTTTGTGAGATATGTTGATGCATCTGATGTCATTAAAGATGCTAAAACACTTTACAATTTATTTATTGAGTTTGTTGGAGTAAACAATGTTGTGCATTTGGTTACGGATAATGCTGCAAATTATAAAGCTGCAGGAGCTATGTTAAATGAAAAGTTTCCATATATCTATTGGTCTCCTTGTGCTGCATATTGTCTAAATTTGATTTTAGGAGATATTGGGAAAATGGATCATGTCATTACCTTAGCTAAAAGTGCATCTGATATAACAAAGTTTGTGTACAATCATGGATTTTTGTTGGCATGGTTAAGGAAAAGACGAGGATGGAAAGAAATCATACGTCCTGGGGCAACTCGTTTTGCAACAACCTTCATTGCACTAAAAA
>NC_032017.1:2448499-2449181 GCF_001865875.1 Lupinus angustifolius | reverse complement strand
GGCCAGGTAAGGTTTTAATTTTTATATTTTCAGTTTATTAAAATATTATGTAATAGTTTAATACACTAATACCATACTAATCTTTTGTTATGTTTTTTAGATCAATATGAATCCATATGAATGTGTAAACTAATCTATTGTTATGTCTTTTGTGAAGTTTGGTAATATTTTAATAGCATACTAATTATTTGTGATATTTTTTAGATCAATGGTGGTCACAATTTGGATTTAGTGCTCCTATGGTATCCCAATTAGCTATTCAGATTTTGAGCCAAACAACATATTCTTCTGGTTGTGAAAGAAATTGGAGTGTATTTGAAAGAATACATACAGCGAAGAGGAATAAACTGGAACACAAAAGATTGAATGATCTAGTCTATGTGCACTATAATTTGAGTTTGAAAAATAGGTTTGTTTTTAATTAAGTTTATGTGCACTATAATTATGTAACTTTTGTTTTGTATTGATATATCATAAGTATGGATTATGTAACTTTTGTTTTGTATTGGAATTTTAGGGCCATTAATAAAAGAAGAGCACTTGATCCTGTTGACTATGAGAGTATGGAGAACATTGAGTTTTGGATTACTGAAGAAGAAGAAGAAGCTACATTGATTGATTATGATGAAATAGAAAAAATGTTCTATCATGACTTGTCAAATCCAATATATGATTTAACAAA